>NC_085137.1:463485554-463579134 GCF_035046485.1 Aedes albopictus
AGGTTGCGGCGTTAACTTACGAATGCATATTGTATTAGATGTTCGAAGCGAGAGGGTAGATAAAAATGATTCTACACTGAAATCTCTTTTTTGCCATTGGCTGGGGGAGTCATCGACTATCTTTGATGTTTACCTTAAACATTAGCGTTAGAGCAGTTTTTCTGTAGGACTAGGGTAGCTACACAAGTTTGTCATACGTACATCATATTTTCAGGGTTTGCTTCTGAAATGAGCTGTGGGTGATTGAATCTAGATAAGTCAAAATGACATTTACAACACTGGTGGTAGGCACGCAGATGCTCTCTGCAAAGGAAGTCAAGGAAAATTCCACCACGAAAAGTTCCTGGACAGACCTGGAATCGAACCCGTCACCCTCAACATGGTCTTGCTGAATACCCACGCCTTTACAGCTGTGGCTATAGGAGCCCAACTGTATGACAGTAAAAAAATCCCTTGAGGGGATGCAAAAAGCTGCACAATAGTGATTTATGCCAAGACATCTTACACTTTCTGTCACTTGTTTTTCTAGAATGAGCCTCGCATACTCTTCGCTAAGGTGTTGAACATCACAATAAGGATTATCTTGGATATTGTATCATAATTTGTTATTGGCGTGTAATTGAACGATTTTTTGAATAACATGTCAATATCAAAATAAGATACGATATCAAAATTTAATTGATTCGACATTTGATTTGGATATTTGCATCTGCCCGTTGATAACTATGCTAGTAATGTTCCAATGCACGGTAGATGACGTTCTGCACCATTTTCGTTTCACTAACAAACTTTAAAATTAAAAATAACTAAAAATCGAAAGAAAAGGCATATGTGAATGTTTCCACTGTAGTATCAAGCTAATATTTATTAGTTGGTGTTGACGTGACACTTCAGATGCCTTACAAATACGAAAATTTGGAAAATGGCATCTTACCTCACATTACCCAACTGATGACAGTACCTACATGCCCCGCCAGAGCAGAACTGTCGTACCAACTCTTTTGTTCTTGGTATAACTCATGATGTATGCGCTGCCACCCGATGCCACTGTTTCCTTCATCACTGAATGGTATCCAATGCACCTTACGTCCGAAGACACCAAAAGGGAAGGTTCCCTTCGACGTCGAAGACATTTTTCATTGACTTGACCTTCATTCTAAAAATCGACGAAAAAATTCCGAATAATAACTGTTTTTAAAAATCTACACAGGAATCCATAGTTTGCTCTCACGATCTCATCCAGATCACTATGAAGTTCCATTGTTGGTTTCGTTTAGATGATGCTTTCCCGCATTTCTAAACCTATTAGACCTTCTAAACCTATTAGAACCTATTTTTTTTATTTTTTGCTGTAACAGTTTATTTGGAAGACTCGGGCGCCTCAAGGGCATAACTGAGCCGACATCATTTGTTATTTTTTACAATATTTTTTACATTTTACAATATTTACTGCCTTAATGCTATTGTTAGTTTGGGAAGCCGAAGTACTCGCGGCTATTTCGAGGTTAGAGGTAAAAAAAATGGGAGGGAGGGATTTGGGGCTTTTAAACATAATTATTTGCTAACTTATAGGGTGCGTGTACTAATTATGGCACTACCTAAGGAAAGCTATTTATACAAAAATAACGAGAGGACCAACGAATGTCATCAATAAGTTAAAAGACATCTTAGTTTCCATACTTCACAGGAAAAATAGCCAAAACTACTTTTAGTATTTATTTCAGCGTGTGCCAATGATAGGAACCCTGTACCAGTTGTGGTTACATTTTTTAACTTCGGTTCCTTTTCGCAGTATTTGCATGCATTCCTTATGGGGTTAGCCATAACTGGTACACTGTGGCGGAGATGGGTGCAAGGAAGCCGAAATTTTAAGGAAAATGATTTATTTCTACCATGATTTGAGGAAAATGTGGAGTTTCAATGAGTGCGACTATCTTTTGCAAACGTGATCTGTTGTTCACAATTTTTTTCTTGTTGATTTACATCGTTAAGGGGTGAAAATCAACTATGGCGAATAATTGGTACTATAGTCATAATTGGTACACTTACCCTACTAAAAACATTGATGGGAAAAAAATTTCCTGATCTGGAACGGAAAAAAAAGAAAGGGCTTTATCGGTAGAAGACGACAAGAAAAGGACAAACGAGAGGGGGTGACAGACAGGGACGACAGCAAAACCAAATGGCGAACAACGAAACCATGGACGTACTACACCAACCTCTGACATCAACACGTTTCGAAAACTCATAAATTAGATTAATGTTTTCCGAATCAAGGCCTGCCAACACTTCTCTAACGGGTTTCTGTTGTTTTCCTCGGACCCGGGGAATTTCATGTAGCTCAGATCTGACCTCACGATGCCAATTGAATCCTCACACGACATGTTCGATATCTTGGCAAGCCTCGCCGCAGACACAGAGATTGCTTTCTGAGAGCCCCATACGGAAGGTATGTGCGTTCAACAAATAGTGGTTGGGCATCAGCCGACACATTACACGAATGAAATTGCGGCCTAAATTCAACCCTTTGAACCCTTCTTCGACACCTGTGGAATGATGGAGTGCAACCATCTACCCACCTCTCCATCTCTTTATTTGTGTTTCCAGCTGATCAAGGTCTCCTGAGGGGCCAATGCAAAAAAAATCGTCGAAGGCGATTTGACGCTCGTAAGTATCGCTTTTGCTAGCGCCCACCTTAGCCAGCGAGTCCGCTTTCTCATTGCCCGGAATCGAGCAATGTGACGGGACCCAAGCTATGGTGATGGTGCATGTGCGTTTGGACAAAGCACTCAAGACCTGGCGTATTCCATTCAGGAAGCACGCATAGTGCTTCATGAGTTTCATTGACCGAACAGCCTCCAGAGAACTTAGACTATCGGTAAAAATGAAGTAGTGCTCAGGTGGAAGAGTGTGAATGTACTCTAAGGTGTAGTATATAGCCGCTAGCTCAGCTACGTATACAGAACAGGGCTTTTGAAGCATGAAGGTCGCGCTATGAAACTCGTTGTAGACACCAAATCCAATCGAATAATCGATTTTTGATCCATCTGTGAAGAACTGTCTGTACATGCCCGAACTTAAATTGTGGAAATTTGTGGAATACCTACGGAACGAAAATATTCTGGTATACCGGTGATCTCATCCTTCATAGAGAGATCAAAATCCACAGAGAAGCTGTCGAAGTCTGAGAAATTGTCACGATTGGTGTTAACCAGAGATGGGCTTCATTTTTTTATTTATCGTTTTTTTTTTTTTGTTAAAAAGAAATCAAAACCCCTAATTCATGCAGTTTGAAAGACCACCAGCCACATCTAAGTGCATCTGCCAATATATCGACACTGATCAAGAAGGTAACTGGTTCTACTGCACGCGAATATAAACAATGATGATAAGATAAGAAAACTGAAGTAGGTATGTGTTCAGAGCTGACTTTTACCGTCATTTGTCTTTCTTTTCTATAATATGTATTCGCCGATAGTAAAAACGCATTGAATTGATAAGCCTTTATCTATTCTGTGAACAGCAGTGTAAATTTGAAGACACAGACACGTTTAATGCTTCCAGTGAGCTATTTGCTCTTTGAAGGAAGCACGACACTAGACAACGGACTAGCATGCAACGCCCAGTGGCACAGCCGAAAACTTTCCCTAACAGCTGCGGCGGGAATCGAACCCGCACTCCTTAGCACGATGCGACTAAAGGCTTGGTGACCTTAGCCGCACGACCACGAAGCCACACATGGCAGAAATACGAAAATACGGGTATTGGTAGAAATCGTTATCGACTGGTTGGGTTGTTTGGGAGGCTTGATTTTTAACCTTTAGTCTTATGATTATGGCTGAATTTAAATCAATTTTAAGTTAGACCTCAATTTATAGGACAAAATACAGTGCGGCAGGAAAAAATGCGAAAGGGTTTTTTTTTTTCAATTTCAAACCTCATGTTCGTCCATTTGACGTTAACCAATCTATGTTTCAACATTCCATGATCTCCAACAGGCTAACTTCATAAAAAAATAATTTAAAATGTTTACAAGACTGCGCCTTGTATTTACACAGGTCGCTAAATTTCATGAATGATAAAACAAAATATTTAATTTTCTCTACAATATCTACATATATATATGTGATTATTTGATCTAGTATGTCATTCAGTCTGTACAGCCTCTGGCTGAAGACGGTGTCCGCGTCTTTTTTAAAACATCATGGTTCTGGATTAGTATGGCCTGGTTTTTCATCGAATTAAATCTAAATTGGTGCGCAGTTTTTTGATACCCACTTTTGGGCTTACATCACATGTTAA
Organism: Aedes albopictus; assembly: GCF_035046485.1. NCBI lineage: Eukaryota > Metazoa > Arthropoda > Insecta > Diptera > Culicidae > Aedes > Aedes albopictus. The sequence continues at coordinate 463,489,857 of NC_085137.1, forward strand.
AAATCATATATAATTTTTTATTTATTTTTTATTGCTAGAATATAGACAGACATTGACTGATACACTGTCATGAAAAAATAGTCATATATCCCATATTCAGCGTATGATAGCGCCTTGAAAATTCGCATTTTTTCCTGCCGCACTCTGTATGAGATAGTGTTTTTTTTAAATTCAAACAATTCAGCATATATTTTTTTTAAGCAATCAAAGGGTAAATTGGTCGATTAACATCTAAATTAACGATTTCTCGAAGGTGCACATTGAGAACGGGAAGCTATTCCCAAGCTCCGTTTGTTGCCTTCCTTCAAAACTTCGATTGTTCTGGTCAATCACATGCGCTCCATAAACGTTTCGGGCGGTTTCAGAAGAAATTGAAGACGTTTCAGAACGTTACCTACATGGGGTGTCCAAAATTTCTGGGACTGAACACTTTTTCTTTCTCTAACAAAAAAGTTTAACATGCTGTAACTGTTCATAGAAAGCATCAATTTGAGAATTTGGCATGTTGGTTCGCTTATTAAACATGTGACTCCCCTTTTTATCCTACGAAAAAAAATACAAAAAAACGCGTTTTGTTTTTTTGTTTGTTAGAAGTGAGCACCCATGAAAACAAAAAGAACGGAATCATTCGGTTTCGTTATTGTTTGTTGTCGGAGAAGATGTATTTGGTAGCGTGAGATTACTTATGGCACTTATACCCTACATATTTCTCAAAACTTGAAAAAATCGTATGCACGTATCATTCACGAATCACATCGCCGTTCGAAGACTTCCCGAGTAGACAAGAATACACCCAATTATTTTTGCACGGGCAGGAGATTTGCTGTATTTCAGTCAATTTTTAATCGATTTTAATGGAATGTTAAATACCTTTAGGCATGATTAGTACTATCCGTGTGTGTGAGTGTGTGATCCATATAACACCCACTGTTCGGCAGTGATATTATGGAAGAAAGTAATCTGCAACGCCGTTCTAATAGCGTTGCAAACTACTTTAGTCCGGGAATTAGAAGGTGATAGAGCTGCAGATCCAGAGACCCATTTCAGAATGGCTGGAGAGACACGTCCATTCAGAAGTCACTTTCACACAGAAAAAAATATGTAATTGAAACTCAACGAGAAATCATGCACATAAAGGGAATGCTAGAGTTAGTGCACTTTTACATGAGATATAATGTAAAATTGCATAACCATCGTGTAAATTTCCGCCAACCATCGCGTAAACCATCATGGGAACCAACCGGTTACGCGACTATTAGCGGAAATTTACACCAATGTTACGCAATTTTACATGATATCTCATGTAAATATGCACTAACTCTAGCATTCCCTTGATGTGCATGATTTTTCGCTGAATTTTACACGAATATTTTTTTTCTGTGCACTTACAATAAGCCCCGCATGTATGCATGACCATTATCAAGTGGATAATGGTAATACAAACACCCTTCCTGTTCTAAAGAAAATTTCTTTAAAACTGGCACGTATTTAGTCAATAACAACAATAATAATAGTCAGTAATATAATAATCATAAAAATCTCACCATAAATAGTACGAAGAGGCCACATCATCATCATGGGAAGTTCTATTTCAACTGCCAGGAACGATTAGTACTATCCGTGTACAAAAACTCAAGTCAATAGGTTGAAAATTAACTGTGTTATAGCAAAAAAAGAATCGGGTATAACAAATCGAACAATTTTTGATGTATCTCAATGTGATATTGAAGTGTTATTCAAAGATTTATTGAATAGCGCACGAATAACTCAAAGAGATATGACATCAGTTTTTCAAGTCGAGTCAAGTACAATACACTGAAGACGACCTTACAGTTGAGGTCGAAATATGTATCTGCCAAAGGATGCAAATTCTTAGTGGAATTCAAAGGAACAGTACTTAACACGATTTTCTTTTTATTTCAGATATTCCCCTAACAAGCCCAGCTTAATCATCATCATCAGTTTTTGTTCTTGTCAAAATATCTGAATATTTCTACATAAGAACAAATTTATTTCTTGTGAACGATCTGTAATTGAATCAATGTTAGTGAAATTCCATGTGCCTCTTTTTGTGCTGTGGAAACGAAGAACTTTATGCTCTTATTCTTATCATATTCACAACAGTGAGCCACAGTTGCCTGTGGATGCTATGTTCAAAGGTTCGATGCTGGATGTTGTCATTTTTTTTTCAAGAAAAAATGACGACCAATCTGTTCTGATATTGTTTTGATCTTGTAATATCTTAATGAACTACTATAATAATTGAGCACTTCTGCATACAAGATTTTGATATTATTTCTGATGTTTTACCTCTTATCTCAACCAAACCAATATCAGCTTTTGTTCTTCGGTAATTCAATTATTAATAACCTAATGTGTTATTTGTAAGATTTTCTCACCTACTCGGGTTGCGATGCGAATGATGACGAATATAATTCCAAAGTGTGACTTTAAACTGCTTCCCCCGAGTCGCCGACAAATAGGCACTCACAAAAAAAGCGATAACAGCTGTTGAACGATGGTTGCATTCCTAGTTTTGCTGTAGAACAGAGAGGATGCCCATGGCGATCTTTGCCAATTTTTCGGAAAGTGTTGGTTGTACGTGTTAACGTGTGAAAGTGGTGAAATTAAATCAAATTAGAATAACTAGCCACAGAAGTCCAATACCGCGACTGTCCGTGTGACTAACATCTAGTTTGCTACACCCTTACAGAGTCGGTAGCGGTACTAGAAGTGTCAAATAAAATTTTGTTTACCAGAATAAAAGATCCTTCATCAGATGGAAAGTGACTACAGCGTCATTGGATTTATAGTGTAATTCTACTGAAATCAATGCTTCCATGATCCACGTATCAAGTGCTACTCAAAAAAGATGCGGTGAAAAGGTGTTGTAGGATAATCTGATAATCAGCTGATGGGTCTCCAGTTAGCCTAGTGGTTCAGGATATGGATCGCCAATCCGGAGACAGCGGGTTCGATTCGGGAAAATTTTCCTGACTCCCTGGGCATAGTGTATCATTGTATTTGCCTCAGAATGTACAAATTCAAGCAATGGCAGGCAAAGAATGCCCTTCAATTAATAACTGTGGAAGTGCTCAAAGAACACTAAGCTGAAGCAAGCCAAGTTTCAGTGGCAATGTAGAGCCATACAGAGGAAGAAAAAAAGGATTTATTGGCTGATGAGATTACACAAAGAATCAAATAGTGCGGGTTTGTGTCTTTGATAGAATTTGGGACGGTGAATATGATTTTATTCCAACGTGTCAGAATTTATATGGAAGCCATGCTCTATTGAAAATGATTCCGATGAAAACACGAAAAGTGATCATTGATCAAAGGGAGAAATGAGGCAAAACACAGTGAATCTCTGGATGTGTGCTTCCATTCAGTGGTGTGAATCTTAATAATCTGATGTGTCATCGAAGCATCGTGTTGTGTCGGTTCGTCCAAGTTGTGCTACTGGCTCTTATTTTACCTACGTTGATAAGCTGGTGATATCACCTTTAATCAGCACGCTGAAAATGCTCAACATTGAAATGTGCAAGACCAACTCTTACGGAAATGATTCAGCTTATATGGCTGAAAATCTTAATAATAAAAAATTACCTACTCTCAAGTGCGTATTTTTCATATCACACCAATCGCATATCCAAAAAAAATAATTAATACACACTTCTAAATGTAAAACGTCTTTATTGTGTTCTGTTTAAGAGCTTAATGATTTTTTGAACGCAAAACCGATTTTGTAAATTTGTAACCTCGGAACATTTTTGGTATGATCCATGAATATTGCACAAATGAAAAGGTCTTACATATTTTAGCTGATCAATTTTAGCGTGATCCTGATTGTGCTTGCGTAAGAAGTGTTCATTTCCTGTGTTGTGGAAAGCTGCCCATCTGAGGTGAACCTGAGCAATTTTTGGCTGTCTACACTGGATACAATATGGGTAAGTTGTACTGTATTTTTAATTTATTATTTAATTTAGGGTTATGATGGGAGAGGGCTCAACATAGAATCCTTGTCGTAATGGCATCACCCGAGCAGAAGAGAATAACAATCGCATAACAAAATGTGTTATTTTGACAAAATAACTGAGTAATTAAATCAGTTATTTTAATGTTATTTACATAAACATATTATATTATAAACTTGTATGTCATAAGCGGCAAAATAACAAATATCATAACAAAAAAATGTTCCTGGAAGATCAATGTAATAACATGTTTTGTTTGTTTCAATAACAACTTAATAACTATGCATTTGGAAAATATGTCAATAACAAATTTTGATATGTAAACGTTATTGATAACAACCCAAGCGCAAATTGTTTTGGACTACCCTTTACATAAAGTTATCCTGATTGCGAATAATAAAATATGAGTCTAACTGTTTTCAAGGAACTACTAACCCACCAACATTACAACATTCTGAGATTTTCTATGAAATGAAATATGTAACTGGATACAAAAAAATGATAAAAACCGGGACTTAATTGTCGAAGTGTTCATAAAATAATAAGCTTACAAGAATAATAATTGGAATAATTAGAAAATATGCACGAAATGCAGTAAAGAACGTAAATTTCAAATGTTGTAATTACAATTTATAAACTTGTTATTGTTGTGATATTGTTTATCAAATATTTGTACACTCTCAATATCACAATAATAACTTTGTTTGTTCCATAACAAAACATATTATTGAAATGTAGTTTGATGGGTCCATATCAATAGCTGGATAATAACAAAATAAGGTTGTCCAACAAAACATGTTATGAAAAAGTAATTCCTTGATAAGTTAATAATAACAAAACAAGATATAAAAACAGGTTATATTATTTTGTAGTTATTAATTTGCTATTCTCCTCTGCTCGGGCAATGTTTTGTTGAAAGGTAAACATTGGTAAGAAATGAGTATTTTTACTCAAGATATATACGATATACAGTCGAACCTCCATGAGTCGATGTTCCTTGACTCGATATCGACTCATGCAGGTAAATTTTTCCATACTGAAAAATATTTACTTGACTACTATGATGGTCCCTTCAAATAGCTGTACAAGGGATTTCTGTTCCACTACTCGATATTTCCATGAGTTGATAGTCCCTTCAATATCGACTCATGGACTGTATGAGGACAACACTATTCTGAAAATGTTGCCTGAACCAGAAAAAGAAGAAGAAGAACACGTAAGCGAAGAACAAGACAAAGAAAAGAAACAAAAAACAAAAACAGTAATAATGGGAAAAACAAACAGAATAAAGCTGATGTGCGGTTGTACGCGTAATTTTCATATTTTTCGGTGAACCAATGAAATTTATTGTGACAAACTGGTCATTGCAGTGATCAACTTTTTGCATCATAAAAAAATCTCTTAAAGCTAAAATGATGCTGGTTATCGTCAGACAGATTATGCTTTCACCTCATACGCTGTGTTGGCAAATACCGATGGATTTTGATACTTTGCTGCGATATTTCTCGTTGCTAACGCAAAAATTCTCTTACGTACCAGAACACACCTTCGGAATGTCGGGGTCTAGTTAGATAACCCACAACGCTGATAACACAATCAGCGATACACTGGAAGCCGGATCAGAATGAAATATCATATATTTACATACGCAGAATCATAGCTTGTTCTGTAGCATAGTTCTACGCGCCGGATCTACTATACGGAGTCGTGGGTTAGAATCTCACCAGAACAAATGGTGTTTATTTGCAAATTAAACGTCTAACTATCAACAATTTGTGCTGGATAAACATACACCCAAGTAGTTACCATGCGACGGAAATGTTAGAATCAAACATCATTGGTTCAATTGGTACAAATTTCTTAAAAAAAAACAAAAATAAAGCAAAACCTGATTTTGCCAAAATGCTATAATATATTGGCACCTTCATTGCTTTCACTCTTTGTGTGAGTTCTTTATGTGTTCCGATAACGTTTCTACTTGTTTTTGCCATTCTCGTACACTAAGTGTACTGGAAAGGCTATATGTTCACTCCAAAAATGACTTTTTGATAGGAGGCCCGGAGAGTCGAGTCACATATACCCATCAACTCAGCTCGACGAATTGAAGTGATGTCTGTGTGTGTGTATGTATGTGTGTATGTATGTGTGTATGTGTGTGTATGTGTGTATGTGTGTGTGTTTGTGTGTATGTGTGTATGTATGTGGACAAAAAAACTCACGTCACTTTTTTGAACTAAATCTCAACCGATGTTAACGACCGATGGTTCATACGATGGGGAATCTGGTCCCATTATTTCCTATTGAAAATGGTTCGGATCGGTTCAGCCGTTCCGGAGTTATGGCCATTTAGGTGTTCCGGACCGGTACCCCTAGGAGGGGCCAGACATAAAAATGCAACAAACCCATGTATGCGACACATCAAACCACGGCATTTCCGATAACCTGATGAATGGTAAGCAGGAAAATAATCTCAGACCATATCAGAACCAGTAGTGTTCTGAAACCGGTTCCGGATGTCCCGCCGGAAGTGGCCAAACATAAACGAGAACCAAACCTATGCATGCGACACATCAAACAGCGGCATTTTCGTTAACCTGATGTACGGTAAGCAGGAAAATAGTATCAGATCATATCTGAACCGGTAGTGCTCCGGAACCGGTTCCGGATGTCCCGCCGGAAGTCGAAAAATATAAAAGAGAATCAAATCCATGCATGCGACACATCAATCAGCGACATTTTTGATAACCTGATGAACGGTTAGCAGGAAAACAGCATCAGATCATATGTGAACTGGTAGTGTTCCGGAACCGGTTCTGGGTGTCCTGCCGGAAGTGGCCAAATATAAACGAGAACCAATCCTATGCATGCGACACATCAAACAGCGGCATTTTCGTTAGCCTGATGAACGGTTAGCAGAAAAATAGTATCAGACCATATCTGAACCGGTAGTGCTCCGGAACCGGTTCCGAATGTCCCGCCGGAACCAAACCCATGCATGCGACACATTAGACCACAGCATATCCGATAACCTGATGAACGGTTAGCAGGAAAACAGCATCAGACCATATCTGAAGTGGTAGCGTTCCGGAACCAGTTCTGGGTGTCCCGCCAGAAGTGGCCAAATATAAAATTAAACATGACTCATTCATACGACACATCAAACAGCGGCATTTTCGGTAACCTGATGAACGGTTAGCAGGGAAATAGTAGCAGACCACATCTAAACCGGTAGTGTTCCGGAACCGGTTCCGGGGGGTCCCAACGGGAGTGGCCAAATATAAAAGTGAACCAAACCCATGCATGCGACACAGCAAAGCGCGGCTTTTTTGATAACCTTATGAACGTTAGCAAGCAAATAGGTTCAGACTATACAGGGTGTTAGGTTCGTGAATGAAAACTTTTTAACACTTATGTGGCCGGCAGGGTACCCGGGTACCTTTTTCAATTTCAAACCTCGATATTTTAACGGTTATTGAGACTAGGATGTTGGAACTCTGTTAGATCTTAGAACTCGTGAATATACATCTATTACTGGGGTTGACCAAATTTTAAAGTGAGGAGGGGCAGGGGGAGGGGCTCCTGCATTTTTTATTACGTGGAAGGCCGGCAGGGTACCCGGGTACCCACGAAATTGAAATGATCATATCTCCGTCAGTTTTTCATCGATTTTGGAAATTTTTAGCTCATTCAATTCAGAAACTCATCATCTATCGGAAAAATATTTGTTTAGACCGATATAATCACCGTGGTTTTCGGAAAATCCATATTTTTGGGATCATGTCCTTATACCATATTGAAACCCACATTGTTAAAGCTAGGATACCTTAAAGTGTTTATGGTCAACCATGGCCTCACGAGAAGCGTGTTGCGAAATCACAGTTTTATGATTCCAGGCCGGTCAGATACAATATACCAAAGCAATTTTACGATGCTTGGTACCGAAATTGCTACTAACCTACCGAAAATCCCGTATATTGTATTGTATAAAAACACGGGTCCGGAAATCCGGATTTTCCGGTATCTATGGTGATCGGACCGGTCCAACCAAATACGATCTCGATAGATAATGAATGCGACACCACAAATCAAGGCTTTGAGGCTACATGATGAACAGTCGACAAGACAAAAGTCTCAGATCAATCAGTGCACTACGGAATCGATTCCGTCTGTCCCGCCGGAAATATAAAATGTAAAACGGAATCAATACATGTGACATGTCAAATAATTTATTATGTAACCTGTTGAACGGTTAGCAAAAAAATAGTCGCAGACCAAATTTGGGACAACAGGTCCTGTTCGGGAACCGATTTTGGGTGTATCGTCATAAGTTGTAAAATATAAAAGTGACCCGAACCTATGCATGCGACACACCAAATCGCGGCTTTTTCAATAACCTAATTAACTGTTTCTCAGCAAAAAGTCTCAGACGCACATTTGGGAGAACCGGTAGTGTTGAAGAACAGCTAACGAGTGCCCCGCCAGAAATGGTAAAATATACAGTGATAGATATTCGTTTAGCCGAGAACAAAAAAAGTGTCAGGAAACTCATACAAAAGAAACAAAACTTTTTTATCGTAGTAATAGTATATCTAGTAAAGGTTTATAAAAATGTGATACATTAAACTTACATATACACTGAAACAAAACCGAGGGTAAAAACCCTTCAAATTTCATTTTTTGCCTAGACATTCGTTTAGCCGAGGTAAATGAAAAATTGGTTTTCAATAGATTTTTTGCAATTCGTGAGTAAATTTCGAGAATATACTCCAAGGCATTTAGTTTATGACGTGTTAGCAAGATATTTGACCTTGAAAGTTTATTTATTTGTGAAATTCAGAGAAATATTATAAAAAAAATGTCCCGATAAGGAGAAGCGACGATGAACAAATTTATTTAAGAAAACTGATTTCTGTAAACACTCAAACGTAAGCTAGATTTGCAGTTTTGAAAATATGGCACATAATTATTGTCAGAAATGTTCAAATTATTGCATAAAAATGAAAAAAAAATAAGTATATTGGTTTTTGGTTGGTTAAACTTTAAAATGGGATTGATGAAAGCTTAAATAAATAGTTCTGCATTGAAATAAATACGTGCCCTAACGCCTGTGGAGTATACCTGTTTAATACTACCATTACTAAATGAGTTAGAAGACTGCAAAGTGAAAGAACTGCAAGAAGTGTCAGATTTTGTGTACCCTGTTTATTCAAAAGCAGATGCTCATACAAAAATGCAAGATTTGGTTAAATAATTGGCTTATTTTATTCAATCTGAAGAAATATATTATAAATGAGTCTTAGTTGTGAACCACATTCATTTTTAACATGATTTATTTGAAAAGAATGTCTAAATTATGAAACAAGTAGTTCATGCTAGAAATTTGAATACTTTCGGTGCCATTTCTCGAAATATGAGCCGTCCAATGTATATTATTTCAGCCAGAATACAGTCTAGAAGATATTGGGAGCTATTAGAAGACGTAATAGACGCTGTGATTTATGCAAGTGAAACCACCATATTTCATCAAAACAATACTTAAATACGTGATTTTTTGATGGTTTGTGTTATCTTTTTCTGTTAAAAACGTTGTTTTTCGCAAAATTTCAACCAGCTTTGGTCATGAAACTTTCATTAGATTCTTTTGAAACACTTCCGATAAAAATAACTCCATCAAAACTCAATTGAGAAACATTCAAAGTATTATAACATATTAGTATGAGATGCATGCAAAATTAACATGGCAACACTTCCAAAAACGATCTAATTCATGATTTACAAGTCAATCTATAATGCAGATCACCATACAAAATAACTTTGTTGGATATTTTTCGAAATTTGATAGTTTTTTTTTATCATGGAATTCTAAAAATTGTACAATTCGGCTAAACGAATGTCTAGGCAAAAAAATGACATTTGAAGGGTTTTTACCCTCGTTTTTGTTTCAATGTATATGTAAGTGTGATGTATAACATTTTTATAAAACAGTACTAGATATATTATCACTACGATAAAATATTTTGTATGAGTTTCCTGGCACTTTTTTGTTTTTTTTTAGCCTAAACGAATGTCTATCACTGTAGAAGTAAACCAAAATCATGCATGAGGACATTAAGTACGTCACGATCCTAGGGGAAAGGGGGTTGTTAAAGTGCGACAAGCTATATATTAAGTATAGGAGAAACCCGTACGAAAGGGGCAGGGGGGAGCTTCGAACATTCCTAAATTCAGCGTGACATACTTAATGGATGCTCGCGGCTTTTAAGCCAGCCTGACCAGTTGACAAGAAAATAATCACAGACAATATCTGGGACAACCAGTAGTGTCATGGAATCGGTTCCAGGTATCCGCCGGAAATGATCAAACGTGGAATTGAACCAAACCCATGCATGTGGTACATCAAATAGTGGAATTATGGAAGTGAACAAAACCAATGTTAGCGATAACTCAAATCTTGACTTTTTTAAAAGCCTGATAAAGGGTGGGAAAGATTAAAAGTGAAGAAATGGAAAGTTTTCATATATGCAAGAGAATAAAATTGTGACCAAAGCAATCTCATCAAATCACACCATTTCAAATTCCTGTGGTGTTAATATAAAGTAGGATGGATCAACGTGTTATGGGAAAATTAGAATTTGATCGCATCAATACTGAATAAAGTTTTTCCAATCTCCTTTTGCGTCTAAAATTAATGTGCACAATTTGGTCCATAAGGAGGTCAAATTTTACATGAATCGTATTAAGCGTATAAGTGTTCTCAGGATCGGCTAATGTCGACGTAAAGATCATGAGTACATAAGTTAAGATCGAACCCTCCTGGACATTCCCCATGAAAAGCATCGCCTTCACACCGATGCTCATGGCAACAACAACAACGACAACACCGACGACGACGACGGCGATGCCAGCCCGTTCAACCTCGAGCCCGCAAGCCGCAAACATCAGCAGTTCTGCCCCTAGCACCCAGAAGTAGAACGGACGCACCTAGCCAGGTCAGCAAGCCCGGCAGCCACCGATGTCACCAAGTGGACGGACCCACCGACGGACCACATCAGCAGGTTTATGCCAAGCAACAGCAACATGGCAATCACTTCCTGTATTTTTCATAATAAGCACTTTCTTGATAGGTTTCATTTGAATTGAAAGACAATAAAGAATTATTACTTTTCCGGACGTCAAGTCGAACAGTTAGTCTTTTTTTAAAACCTAGTCTGGATGACGAGACTCAGAAGTGGCGCAGTCGTGTAGTTTTCGGTCGTGAGTGAAAGTGATTCTGCTAACCAACGGGGGATTACCGGAGGAAGAATAACAGTGCTCACCTTGCCGAAACCCAGAACCAGCTTCGAGAACCAGCGGATTACTGGATACATCGAACACCGGCGGATTACCGGACCAAACGTGGAACATCATCTAGAATACCGGCGGATTACCGGCGTTTCAAAGGATTTTGCAAAACGTAAGTAATTTAAGTTTCTTTTTAAGTGGAAATTCGTGACTATTAAATCAGAAGAATATCAAATCATAATTAGTGAAAGTGATTACCTCATATGAAAACAAAACTATCTTCCTATAATTAAAATTTATTACCAAAAGTGTAGGTTTAATTAGTGCTTGAAAATCTTTAAAGCGTGTGTTTACCGAAAAAAAGTGAAAAGTTACTTGATTTTTTTTTTCTCATCCGTGCTTTTGTTGAAAAATGGCACAAAGATACGATGAAAACCGTGATCTGCTTCAAATCCAGGTAGGTGAACTGGAGAACCAGATACGCGAGTTGGCGGGAGCAATGCAACATCGAGATCAACGTATCGTTGAATTAGAAGCACTTGCTGCCAACCAACAAATGGGAGCGGCAGCAGCAGTGCAGCAAAATAATTCAGTGGAGAGTGCCTTGCGTGCACTGCAAACACCACAGATTATACGGGTACTTCAACCATTTGACGGTAACCCAATAAAATTACATTCGTTCATTAAATCGATTGACGACTTAATGCCAGAAATCGAACGTGTGAGAAACACACCGGCTTACACCGTATGGCTCCTTGCCATTAGGTCGAAAATTATCGGAGACGCTGATAGCGTACTCGAATTCTATGGGACTAGTTCCGATTGGAGTGAAATTAAATCGAACTTAATAACTCACTATAGTGATAAAAGAGACGAGGTGACTCTTACAAAAGACCTATTCAAGATGACACAAAAAGATAAGCCAATCGAAGAGTTTTATAAAGAGATTCAATTTTGTTTATCTCTAATGGTAAATCAATTGAATCTTAATGAATCGAATATTGACATAAGAAATGCAAAAAACCATTTCTTTCAAGAAATGGGCCTGAAGGTCTTCCTCGCTGGGCTCAACGAGCCTATCGGGCAAATTATAAGGGCACAATGCCCCTCCTCGCTTAAAGATGCTCTCAGAAGATGTCTTGAGGAGCGTAATTATCACCATCAAAAGCCAAAATATAATCCACCACCACCACTATCATCGCGCAAATTTCAATATCCAAACAATCCATTTTTGCCAGGCCCCAGACCTCAACCATTACCACGTATTCCTTTCCAGCCAAACCCTTCCACTCCACACCCTTTCCCGCGAGCACCACAGTACGCTAACTCCAACCCTTTCTATCGAACACAACATCCCTTCCAACAATTCCCACCTCAACGAACATTGCCTCCAAACCCACCGTTTCGAGCCCAACCTCTAAATCCTTTCCAACAAACACATCCCTTTTCTCATCAGAATAATCCACCTAAACCAAACTCAGGATCTTTCCGTCATCAAAAACCCAGCCCAATGGAAGTCGATCAGTCGCTAAAGAGTCTAAAAGTAAATTACATGAATCGCCCTAATTGGCATGAAGTATTCTACACAGAACCAATGGATTACTACGGCCAATTCGGTGATCCATATAGTTTTTACCAATACGAACCAAACGATTATTACAACGATTTACCTGTTAATGATCAAGATAAATTTGATAACAATACCGAACAACAAGACACTTCCGAACCAGAGAGTGATACATTAAATTTTCATATGGAATCGCCCAAAACGGCAGATACCTAAAAAGTAACAATTTTTTACCGTATATTAAACTGAGTACTAAATATGGAGAGTTCAAATTTTTAGTTGACACCGGTGCCAACAAAAATTATTTGAACCCGGAATTAGTTGATGTAAACATTTTTAAGAAATGCAATCCCACAAAAGTGAAAAACATTAGTGGAAAGCACACGATCGACAAATACGTTGAATTGGACATTTTCGGGAAAAGCTTGAAATTTTATGCATTGAAATTTCACGCATTTTTCGATGGACTAATAGGCTATGAATCGCTTAGAGATTTAAAAGCCGAAATTTTAACATCTTCGAATATTTTAAAACTCCCTACTTGTTCAGTAAACATGCTTCGGAAATACCCTGACTCATTCAGTTGTAATCTGAACGCTTACGAGGAAATTCCTCTTGCCCTTAAAACCAATGTGTCGAATGGCGATTTTTTTGTTGAACATCCACTTCCTTTAACGGACGAAGTGATGGTTCTGCCAGGAGTTTATACAGCAAAAAACAATAAGACTACTGTCCTGTTGAAAAACTGCTGTGAAGTTGCGGTAAAAATCAGTCCTAATCGACTTATTTTTTCAGAGTTAAATAATTTCGAAGTTGAACAAAAAGTTGAAGATTATGAGCCTGGATACGTGTTTGACAATACATCAATTGACCCTAGGTTGAAAAGTCAACTTAGAGTAGACCATTTGAACTCGGAGGAAAAACGTAAGCTAATGACCCTGATTTCTAAATTTCCCAGTATCTTTTATTTAGAGGGTGACGATTTAAGCTTTACAAATGTCATCAAACACAAAATTGAAACTAAAGATGAACTGCCAGTTCACGCTAAAAGCTATAGGTACCCCTACTGCCACAAAGAGGAGGTACAAAAACAAATTTCAAAAATGCTGTCTCAAGGAATCATACGCCCTAGCACGTCTCCTTGGTGCTCCCCAATATGGATAGTACCAAAGAAACTAGATGCATCAGGAAATCAAAAATGGAGATTAGTAGTCGACTATAGGAAGCTCAACGAGAAAACTATAGACGATAAATACCCTCTCCCAAATATAACCGAAATACTTGACAAATTGGGAAAATGCCAGTATTTCACGACTTTGGACTTGGCATCAGGTTTTCACCAGATCGAAGTTCACCCAGATGACATCCAGAAAACAGCGTTTTCTGTAGAACATGGGCTATATGAATACTTAAGAATGCCATTCGGGCTGAAAAACGCTCCAGCGACCTTTCAGCGAGTGATGGATCACGTACTTCGTGACCTCATTGGAAAATGTTGTCTTGTCTATATGGACGACATTATCATTTTTTCTGTTTCCCTCCAGGAGCATATAGAAAATTTGACAAAAATTTTTGCGGCATTGGAGAAAGTTAATTTAAAAATTCAATTAGATAAAAGTGAGTTTTTAAAAAAGGAGGTTGCATTTCTCGGACATATTGTTACCGACAATGGCGTTAAACCAAACCCGAGCAAAATTGAAGCAATTCAAAATTGGCCCATCCCTAAAAACCAGAAAGAACTTAGAGGCTTTTTAGGCATTTTAGGATATTATCGCAGGTTCGTTCGCGATTTTGCAAAAATCACAAAACCTCTCACTGCTCAACTGAGGAAGGGCGAGAGCGTAGAACATACAGACCAATTTCTAAAAACATTCGCTATATGCAAAAACCTTTTAACACAAAGTGATATCCTTCAATACCCGGACTTCGAAAAACCTTTTGTTTTAACCACAGATGCCAGCAATTTTGCCCTAGGAGCTGTCCTCTCTCAAGGTCCAATTGGACAAGACAGAGCTGTAGCATATGCATCTCGGACATTAACAAAAACTGAAGAACGGTACTCAGCAATAGAAAAAGAGTTACTAGCTATCGTGTGGGCAACTCAATATTTCAGGCCTTATTTGTTCGGAAGGAAGTTCACATTATATACAGATCACCAGCCTTTGACTTATGCCTTAAATCTCAAAACTCCGAACACAAAACTTGTTAAATGGCGTTTGCAACTATTAGAATATGATTTCGATATAAAACACCGACCCGGAAAACAGAACGTTGTCGCGGATGCCTTATCGAGGATCACTCATGATTTGAATATAAACGAAAATGACTCAGATTCAGATGATGCGTCAGTGCATTCTGCTGACACAGACGATTCTGAATTCATCAAATGCACAGAAAAACCAGTAAATTTTTTTCACAACCAAATTGTTTTAAAAGTTAGCGCTAACGAATCCGAGACCTACGAAGAAATTTTTCCCCGTGTACATCGAAGAACCATAACAAAAGTAACATTTGGCGTGCCAAATTTGATTAAAATACTAAAAGAATATATGGACCCTAGACGTTCCAATTGTATAATGTGTCCCGAAACGGTTATTCCTACCCTGCAATTCGTGTACAAAAACTATTTTAGTAGATGCAAGACTTTCAAAATTTGTATATCTCAAAAAATTCTTATTGACCTTCCCAAATTAGAGGACCAAACTTCAATCATTGAAGATACTCATGAAACTGCTCATAGAGGCATTCGTGAGAACCTAGAAGAAATCAAAAGAAGATTCTACTTCCCTAACATGAAACGGAAAATAAGAAAATACATTGTACTTTGTGATACTTGTAACAGAGCAAAATATGAAAGAAAACCATACAAGATTAAACTAGGAGAAACACCAATTCCGAAGCAGCCACTGGAAATCATCCATATGGACATTTACATCGCTCAACCAAACATTTTTTTATCTGCTGTTGACAAATTCACCAGGTACGGTACTTTAATTCCAATTAAGTCAAGATCTATCCCCGATATCCGAAAAGCAATAGTAAAGTACATAGCAATGTTTGGCACCCCTACTATGATTATTTCTGACAACGAGCCAGCTATTAAGTCTATAGAGATCAGAGGAATGCTCTCAGATCTCAATATTCAACAATACTTTACTCCAAGCAATCACAGTCAAATGAATGGAATTGTAGAAAGGTTTCATTCCACTATCACCGAAATTTTTAATGCAAATAAACATAAATATGGCGATATGCCGAACAAAGAAAAATTTCTAATCGCTTGTTCTTTGTACAACAATAGCATCCACACAGCGACTAACCTAAAACCAAGGGAGATACTTTATGTTTCCAAAAACGGGCAGGAACGACCCTTAGACATGGAACGCGTTATTGAGTTAAGAGATAAGTTGTATGACGAAGTACAACTTAAACTCAAAAAAACGCAGGACCAACAACACAAACTGCACAACAAGAAACGAGAGGACCCACCCACTTTGGAAACTGGAGATGCTGTGTACAACCGGATTCAGGGAGTGAAGTCGAAAATCAAGGATCGCTTCCAGTCAGTGCGAGTAGTAGCCAACCGAGGTCGCACGTACAAAGATTCAGCAAAAAGGAAACTGCATAAAGAAAAACTCAGACGCGTTCGAAAATAGAAATATAACATTTCTAATACATTCTTTATTTTTTTTTCTTCCCTCTCTCTCATTTTAGATGAAACCGAATCGAACATTTTTCACCGCCCTCATACTGTTCCTGAACTATCAACTATCCCTTACCCAATTTTCAAAAATCCTAAACCTGAAACAAAATCCTGGCCTCCTTACAATTGAAACCGGCAGTAGCTTTATAAAAATAGGAAACCATAAACTTTTTTACGTGATCGAATTAAACAACTATGATCCTATCTTTACAAAACTACTCAAAAATATTCAAGGACTACATAGATTCTCAAACTTTACGGATCTTGTCGAAATTTTGGAAATGAAATTCAATACCGTTCATAGCATTTTTAACGATCTTCAACCAAAGATAAGACAAAAAAGAGGATTGTTCAATGTGCTCGGAACAACAATAAAAGAAATAACTGGTAACATGGACCATAATGATTTTGAGCAAATTTCTAAAATAATAACTGAGTTGCAGATTAGTAATAAAGTATTGACAAATGAGAATAATGAACAGTTTAAAATTAACCTGCAACTTCAGAATCGTATTAATTCCATAATAAATCGCCTAAGTCAACAACAAAATGAAATCACGAAAAACATTATATCTGCGCGATTAGAAAATGAGACAAGCAGGAATTTCAAAATTCTTCGAGAAACGATGAAAATTAACTACAATTTGGATAATCTAAAGTCACATCTAGAGAACATTTTTGAATCAGTACAGCTTGCTAGAACCAAAGTCATCCCAAAACAAATATTGTCAGTAGAAGAGTTAGGATTTGTCTCAAACATTTTTGAGCAGCAAAATATCAGACCGAATAGCATAGAACAGATTTATGAGTTTTTAGATTTGTCCGCGTTCTATAATAATACAAGATTAATTTTCATTATTTCAATCCCCAGAATAGATAACACAACATACGTTGAATTTTTATTAGAACCTCTTTTAGTTTCAAACAAGACTTTAAAACTTCCAGCCAATGTTGCTTTGCATAATGGTAACAAAACCGACTTCACCAAGGAGAAATGCCGAAGGATCGGAGTAACCAAACTCTGCAGTCTCGACAAACTAGTAGACATCACCGGAGACTCGTGTTATTCCAAACTACTGAAAGGGCTATCCGGTAACTGCACCTTCACTAAGTACCACCAACCTCGGGCAGTAAAAAGGATTACAGACAACCACATTGTAATCACAGATGTACGAAACATGGAGATCGATTCGAACTGTGGTTTGACCAGAAGGAATTTATCTGGAACGTATCTAATAGAGTTCCACAACTGTTCTGTACAAAGTACAGTAATGCCGAGTCATATAGAATGGAACCTGCACTGGTAATGTCATTGGACGGTTTGCACATCAACCAACAGACCCTGGAGACCCAACCAAATATTGATGAAATCCGTATTAGAAATAGGCACCAGCTGGAAACAATAACGAAACAGCATAAAATTCAGACATACACTTCGCTAAGTATGTCAACTCTCTGTTTCCTTTTAAGTATTTTTGCAGGCCTTCTATGGATAGTCAAGAGACGAAAACAAATATCTCTTTATGTAGGATCATCCACGGAGTCCAACGTGAACCCGAAGGACCAACCAAGCAGAACCGAGGTCAACCCAACGAATCGGGACGATTCGTCTCCAAAAGGGGGAGTAGTTAAGATCGAACCCTCCTGGACATTCCCCATGAAAAGCATCGCCTTCACACCGATGCTCATGGCAACAACAACAACGACAACACCGACGACGACGACGGCGATGCCAGCCCGTTCAACCTCGAGCCCGCAAGCCGCAAACATCAGCAGTTCTGCCCCTAGCACCCAGAAGTAGAACGGACGCACCTAGCCAGGTCAGCAAGCCCGGCAGCCACCGATGTCACCAAGTGGACGGACCCACCGACGGACCACATCAGCAGGTTTATGCCAAGCAACAGCAACATGGCAATCACTTCCTGTATTTTTCATAATAAGCACTTTCTTGATAGGTTTCATTTGAATTGAAAGACAATAAAGAATTATTACTTTTCCGGACGTCAAGTCGAACAGTTAGTCTTTTTTTAAAACCTAGTCTGGATGACGAGACTCAGAAGTCATATTCGACGAGAAAGGCACTATCACCACTAGGTGAATTAATCTGGGTTTTTCTCTCTTATCAACAAAAGAAGCCTGCCCACTGTCCTCATCACAAAAAATGAAGAAGGAAAAGAAGCAGTAATCATTTGCACCACTCCTCCGATACATATGATAACAAATTCAGTATTCCACCTGACTCCGACGGAGTCGGTCATGACCAAGTTTTGTTTGTACCAACCGAAAGCTAGTAAATGTTTGGTTATCTTCAATTGTAAACTAAAATGTTCAATACGTCTTCAAGAAATGTTTTTGTAGCTGTTCATTTGTTCTAGTTCTTTACAAGCTGCTGAAGAACTGTTTCCATACTCATTATATTCTTGTTTCAGGTTCAGTTACTGAAAGTTGATGGTAGAGTAGCCGAACAGCAACCGGTTCGGAGCCTAGCTATGCGGAGTGATAGTATAAGTCTCGGTACCGTAAAAATCGGTCAGAAAGATGGGATATGGAATAAGGGATCAAGATTGTATGTCTTCTAATCAAAGTTTCCCAGTAATTGTAGAGTGACGGTATAATTTATAAAAAAAGTGATATTTGTTGTTTTGATGTTTTGGTGAAAGATCAAGATAAGTAGCGTGCGGGACCATCTGGGCAGGAAGTCCTATTTTGGGCACTTTTCGTTTATTACTTAGTCAATTTCTATCCAATTGACTTTCTCCTACACGTCTAGATATGGTATGTATCCACCATGCACATGCCAGCACTGCTCAAACGTCAATTTTTCGTTGAGAGTAAACAGACCAGCAAAAATTCACTTATTTTCAAAAAGATAGTTCTTGACTTGGTTAAAAGATATGTAACTGACAGGTTTTCGTTAAATAATAAAATACAAATTACAAAAATGCAAGTTCATTGGAAAAAAAATGAACCGTGTTGTGCGAATAAATCACAAAACAGGAGCCCCTGCCCAAATGGATTGGTACCTAAAAAAAGTTTGCTCTAGATTTTACAATCGGATTAAACTTTTGAAAATCCTTATTGTTGTAGCCAATTATCAACAAATGCGGAAGCTCACATCGAGGAATTGCTTTATTTATAGATCGGATAAGCGAGCCATTGTAAAAGCTCCTATATCAGACAAGTCAGCAATAAATGAGTACATCCTGTTTGGGTACATTCGACTTCGGCCGCTCCAATCATTTTGTTTGCAGATTGTTTATCTGGATTTCAAAAAGTAAAGTGCGACAAACACTGATAGCGGCATATGCCCTAGTTGAGCAACAGTTTCGCACAGAAAAATGAAAGGCAGAATTCCTCGGCTGAAATGGACATGTAATCAGTCTTAAGGCAAGCTTTGAAGAAACTTATCACGAAAAAAATTTGTCGCTTCCAACTAGGATAGCCAATTTGTTGGCCTTTTTTCCTGCTGTTAGAATTGTTATATTGATAGTTTCAAAGATGTTCTTGGGTTTTTTAATGTTGCTTTCTGCTCAATTATCTGTTTTATTTTTAAATCATGTTCCTTAAAAAATCGTGGTGGGATGGTGCCATGATTGATTAAGACGGTGATGGCTTTGATGATAATCAATTCAAAGAAAAATAATTTCATACGCGAATATGAAAAAACTGTTGATAGAGTTTTAGCTCAGTATAGTAAAGTAAGGCGGAGTAAGCTTTTTTTGGTATGTGGTGTCCCCCATGTGCAACTAAACAACGTCAGTGTTTATCGTTCAGTGTGGAGTGTTTTAGAGGTTTACAGTGGATTGGAGTGAAAAGTTGTAAGATTAATTAATTTCTGATGACATGCTTGAGTGAATAAACTGCATATCCGAAGTGTTTTCATTTCTTGCGAGTACATACAGGGTAGGCCTGTCCATGTTTTCAAAAATGATCTCTGATTTTCAAGTACACCCCCATATTTTGATTGGCATCCAAAAAGAAGTAAGTGGTCCAAATTTCGAAAAAAAAATCCATTAAAATTCAGCGATGCATCAGATCATTTTTTTTTATTATTTTCGAAATTAGAAAAATTATAACTGCACTAAATCTTGTCAAGAAATAATTATTTTTATGGGGGTGGACTTCAGAATCGGAGAACATTTTTGAAAAAGTGGACAGGCCTGGAAAGGAGAACTTATCCCCGCAAAATCAATCACGTTTCACTTTGTATCACGCCGATGCAGAGTAGTAAAACATCCTGTAGTGGCTGGGGACGTAGATTGTTAACATTGCTGAACGGACGGAGACGCAAAACAAATCTACCTGTGAAAATATTAGGTTTCTCATGTTGATAATTTAAAAGTTCACTAAATTACCATTCCCCAGTAATCAAACTTATTTCGTTGACTTGTTGTGCAGCACACCATGACCCTGTCGTGAACTTAAGCGTTTTTGTGTATACATTAGCCTCTGCGAAGTCGTGTGCGATAATAGTGCATTTGAACCGAGTCTAAATAGGTGAAAATGTCGCAATACTCGCACCTCTTTATTCACAAACAAGCGAAGAAAAAACGCACTCGTCTGTGATTCGCAGGTTATGAGGTTTTTGCAGTTTAATAAAAACGCATTTAGTTTATTGACAGTACTACGCTTCAGGATCAATGCAACACAAAAAAAAGGTTTATGAGTGAGTAATTGATTTATTAGCTAATAAAGCTACAATAAAATGTATTTTCAATAGTTGTTCGGGAAAGCTGTGTGCTTATAAACGTTAAGTTTGTTGAGTGTCGAGATTCATATTTCTTCTTTATCACCGAATATTGTTTGCTGTACCTTACGTTCAACACCATATAGTTCGTAGTGGACATCTTTCTACGCTCTAGACATTTTGGCAATCACTATGAATCGATGACAAAATGTCGACTAATAAATTATTAAAAAAACTATGAGTACACGAATCAATGACATATCCTCAATCCCCAAAAACTGGATGAAATACAGTATATGAAGTGCGGTGCCTAAGTTGGTTTTCGCTGAATGATGCTTTCTCGCCTTTCTTGACCGTGCTGCTATTTGGGAGACAGCTTTTTTATACGACTAAGCGCGCAAGCCGTTCTACCGATACTGAGCAAGAAAGTGATTGGCTTCATTGCACGCGCATGTAAACAAGGACGATAAGATAAGATAAGAACAACTGCAGCAAGTAGGTGGTCAGCACTGACCTTACTTTACTGTAATTGAGTGGATATATGAGTGGATGATAAATTCGTATTGAATAGATGAACATTTGCTGTGGAAAGAAATAGCAGTCTAATGATAAAAATACGTAAACACGAATGTTGACGGAAAGCTGTTTTGCCGGCGTGTCGCCTTCGTCCCGTCGGTTGGTCGAAAATTTTCTTCAAAACATTTGTAATCTCGTCTACAGAACTTTCCAGCGATATCTATTCCACCGGTTCTGTCTCGGTTCCAGCTACAATTCCAGTATACGTTATCTTTTCCCTTCTGGGACACGAATCTTTCATATGTCCTAGGGCGTGTAATACTTCCTTCATATCCCTTTAGGGACTGACCATGAAAAATAAATAAGAAAAAGTGAATAAGAACAGCAAATGCCTGTTCCAACCTTTTCCAATCCAATTCATGATTTCGATAATATTTATCATCCAAATATTCAAAGTTCTTTAAAATACACGTACAAGCTGATATCATGTTCCTTGGGTAGAAATTATACGTCTATTTTTTTTTACAAACTAACACTTTCTAGCGATTTAATAATTAATGGTCCCACTTTGACAGCCCAACAATGTTGTGCTTTTAAAAAAAGTATCACTTTTCTTCGCCGTTTTACAGAACTGCTCTTTTTCTATCGATTTTTATCCCTGCATACCTGGATTAATCAAATATTTATAAAAATACTACAGATAAAACTTTCAACTGATTGCTTACTTTTTGTTTAACTTATTGTGGCGATTTTCATAAACAATTACAATCAAAGCTGAAGTTCAGAAATACATCAATGACCGGAGGAATGTTTTTCTTAACATCCATGTGAACACCTCGAATACCAGTACAGCAAAGATAGCCATTGATGGATGGAGAAAGCTACTTCTCGGTCGTTCTACCTTTCCGAACTCTTCTGATATTGTGGATAAGCTATCATCACCTATTTTCGGCGGTAGATTAAACATTCGGATGCGCTACGTCCATGGTTTACATCCGAACTTTGACCATCTTGCCACTGAAAAACACAAACGCTCACTGCTCATGCACAGATCGAAAAAATAGTGTAAAATTCTGTGACATATGATGCACATAATTGGAGCGTGGGATATCACAGAAGTTTACATGACATATCATGTAAAGTTCATGAAATATCATGTAAACTTCCATTATATGTCATGTAATTCAGCATGACTCTAAAAGTTTACATGACATATAACACAAATGTACATGATAAACAGGTCGGACTCGATTATCTGGAAATTCAATTAACCGGGGGCCCGATTATCCGGGGCTCGATTATCCGGCAAAAATGGCTCGATTATCCGGGGAAAAGTTTGTTTTTGCTTTGTTTACAAATTTTTAGATTACAATATGGTAAAAAATGTGATAAACATCAAAGACAACACCTGTATATAAGATTTACCCTTTTTGAAAATTGTTTTTATTTTTTCACATTTTTCAGCTAAAATTTGATTTTAAAAAAATATTGTTATAATAATACCAGACGTTAAGTTTAGACACTACAACTTCATGTATGGTAGCTTCTATGTTTAAGGAACAGTTTTTGATTGAAGAACATCAAAAATAAAACAAAAGAAGCATGGCTCGATTATCCGGGTGATTCGATTATCCGGGGTGAAATAATTTTAGAGTCACCCGGATAATCGAGTCCGACCTGTATCATGTAAACCATCATAACACTAAGTTTACATGACTAAAATGAAGTTTACATGACGTGTAAATCTCATTATTTTTATCTGTGTGGGTTTGCAAGCTTTTCTAATGATTGTTTCATTGCGTCCGGGAAAACAAACTTAATGAAGAGTGAACGATCACGTTCCATCTTTTAAGCTGCTTCCATTAGCAGCAAATCAGTTTCCAACTGTCACCTGGAAAATAAAAGATCACTAACACTGAAGTCCCTGGCTAGTCCCTGGCAGATATCTCATTGGTTTATTGTGTGAGTGTAGGTGGATACTGGACTAGCATCCACGGGTCGTCAATCAAGCCAAAGCTCAATTTTAAAAGTTTAATTTTCTAGTTTTTTTTTTGCAAAAGTGAAGTGTTTTAGATTTTTAAATAGTGATTCAAGTGTATCGCTGTATTAAACATGATATGTGGATAGAAAGTAGCATAAATGGTGGCATAATGATGTTACTTTTTGACGAGTGTAAATATGTATTGTCTGCAAAAGAATGTTGTGCTTAAAACCAAAACACTTACTTATTTCTTCTAACCAGAAGCAAGCTTTTTTTAGACTCAAACCTTAACGAGTTCCTTCAACCCTTTAAAGCCGGACTGTTTTGTCTTAGCTGCCGCAATCTCGCTGGTCTCGAACACGTTTCTTATGCTCGGTTTCATCGCCGGGGTTTCGTATTGACCCCTCCTGCTCCAAAGTGTGAAATTTATTAGGCTAGAGGCATCTTGCCAGTCGGGTATTTTGGCCATAGTTCAATTTCTATATAAAGCCTGTCGCAATCTAAATCGGAATGTATTGACATTTGACTAGTGGATCCGAATATTATATGTATTATGATTATAGCTAAATGAAAAAAAGTATTTTCTTTACAATTCCAATTCCAATTTGGCCACTCTCATAAGAAATACACACCCTTGGCCAAAATAGTAACAAAAGATAAGAATATGGCCAAAATCAACGCTGTGCTTCTGTTCTTTTGGCATTAGCGTTGTTTTTTATTCCGAGATTGTGGGCCACTGGCTCCGATCTCTTTGGATCGCTTTTTTTCATCGTAGCTCATGAAATGAACGAATAAAACTAGTTTAACGAGAGCGATCCCGAAGCCGGCAATGATATTTAACTTGAGTAAGGGGGACGCAATGTTCGAAACGAAATGACTTAGTGAGACCCTCATAAGTACTACGGAGTGGAAGGATGGAAGAGGTATTAGTTCAACGATTCGCCGATTGTTGTGTAATTAGTTGATATTTAATCTTTTGAATTCCGGCAATCAAACAAAAAAGGTGATTCTATTTACTGGATAAATGATGACATTTCTGCTCAGTGAGAGGTATAAGCAGAACCGATTCTTCCAGGGTCATCGAAAGTAAAACAGCAAGACAGTAAAGTCAACACGATAACTGATGATTAGTTGTATGTACCAATATTTCTCAATCTTGGACAATACTACTTTTAATGCAAAAACAAAATGTTAACTCAGTTTCTGCATTTTTCCACGACAAAAAGGTTGAAATTTTTTTCGTTCTAAATACGGTATAACGTACATACATAGGTTTGTTGATACTTTTTTTGAAGAAATAACTTTCACTAGTCTGCTCAAAACCGGTGTCTGCAATCTTAACTTTCTAGAAATATCTATATCATATGTTGAAAAACTGTAGTTTTCTGTACTCTATATTGTGTCTGTACAGGATGTCAACATTATGTATAATACAGGAAAATCCAAGTAAAAATCTGAATACCTGGCATCACTGCTAGAGTGGGAGTGGACTAGAGTGGGTCATCGTTTATATGGAAAAATGAAAAAATTCAATGGTATCCCATCAGATCGAAGCTTTTTTGATCCCATTTCAGGACCCAAATAAGTGTGCAAAATTTGAGCACGTTTTGCGGATCGCGTTTAAAGTTTGTATGGGATTTTACATGAGAAAACACACTTTTTTGCATTTCTCTCATGACAAGCTCGAATTTTTCTAAAAGCTTCGCTGAAATTACGAAGGTGAAAATATAAATTTTATCGCACCAATTCCCTTTTACGTCTAAAATTACTTCGCACAATTTTGATACAGCAGGTTGAGCCCTTACGCTCTCTAAAATTGTTGAAATTTGAATAGGTTTCATTATGGGAAATTTAACTTGCTTGCAGTTTTATTTGTCAAATTTTACATGAATCTTATACCCAATGATAATAAAATATAGGCTGAAGTGTGCAGAAAAAAAAATGTCGATTTGTCTTTATAATGATCGGCATCCAGTGCTAGTGAAGGTGGTCAAGCAGTCAACTGAGAGGTTTGATATTTTTCAGCTCTGCCTATACGTTTAACATAGCGTCGGAATATAAGCCATTAACAAGTTTCCAAATTCGATTATGGCTTTGATAAAATTCTTACTTTTCTGAATAAGGCTGACACAAATTTCAATTTTTTCCTAAGGCAACCACCCTCCGCCCTTGGAAATTTTGGTCGGAATTCAACATTTTGAGGAAAGGCACAAACAAATAAAGCAAGAAATGTTTAGATTTTAAGGTGAAATTAGTGTCTAAAGAAAATGTCTTACCAAATCCGATGAGTTAAGCTATTTTACTTAATTGTTTGGGTATTTTTCATCAAATACATTGTTTATTTATCAAATCCAACACCGCACCCCTCTTCCCCATTTACGAGTCAACGAGCACTGTGACAAAAGCAGAAAATTGGATTTGTTCCGTTCTAAAGTATTCTCAGAATTCAGGAGCACTTCGGCTTACGGCCCCAAACTTTTGATCGGGAGTGTATGTGCACAATGCATTTACTTTGTAAGGACTGATAAGGAACAAAAAAAAATCAGCAACATTACGTGCTCTTCGCTCTACCGTCAATTAAATATAGAAGAAGAAGGAGTAAAAAGACCCCCGCTGACGTAGTGCCTGTTGGCGGCCGTTCATGAAGCACGTATACTTTTCAAGGGATTTTTCAGATTTTTGAATGAACAAAAAAAACGAGGGGAGGTGGGGGGAGGTCTAAGATAAGCAACTTCTGGTCTACGTGGTTTATTATCAACCCCTAGTAAACAAAGGAGCTGTTAAATAAAGAAGAAAAATAAGATAAGTAGTTCAAAACAATGAGAAAGACCTACATTGATTCGGGGTTTTGTTTATCTAAGTATATTATATTGGAGACGCAGAAGATCCGTTGTTTCGAATTTCCAGCAAGACCTTGCAATTGAGATAGATACTATACGCAACGTACCCTATTGTGCTGTTGTAAAAGAACAGTTTTGCATATTTTTTCATTCGCCTAGTCTTTGTTTTATGGGATATAATAATTTTAAATATTAGGTAGGACATTACTTCGACTTGTGTGTGTGTGCAAACAATAGGTGAATGAGAAATAAGATTGCTAATGGCACTGTAGCCAATAAATTTATTAAATGTATTTCATACCCTAGATATATTTATCCATTTTTTTATATACGTATCTTGTAGTAAAAATTGAGTTGATACTTCTAGTACCGGTACTAAACTAGATGTTAGTCACACGAACAGCCGCGACATTGACATTCTGCGATTATTTTTCTAATGTGCAAACAAACTTTCGTGTACATTGCATATGAGAGTTACTAGAACATGTGAAACAAAAAAAAAATGGACAAAAACCATAACAGCCCGAGCAGAAGGGCATACCTTACAAATACCATGTGAAGAGCAACATGTGCTCTAATACCTAAAATTGGTATTGCTGCGGTATTCTACAAAATGTTATGAGAACATCACAATAACAGTTGGAGGAATTTGAGCAGAGTTTGGTATTAATGTAGTATTTATTGGGTTAGCAGTGAAAATAATAAAAGAACAAGATTGACTATTACACCATGAAGTCATCGAACAAATGAAACATTTAATAACAAGATATGTTATTAGTTTGTTATTTAATAACTTTGGGATAACAAATACAGCACTTGAAATTTTAGGTATGCATTCATTATTGAAATAACAGGACTAGTTATTTCCTAGGTATTATTTATACAAAATTTTGGTATTCGTTTTTGCTATTTTGCCTCTTATTACCACCTAATGAAGGGCATCAAGGTATGATAGTATCTATATAAATAAAAATAGAATGGTGTTTGTATGTCACGAATAGGTTCAGGAACGGGTCAACAGATCGACATGATTCTTCCACTGTTGCATTATGCCAGGGCTCCGACGAGTTCGTACGAAAAAATAATAAGAAAAAGTGACCGGGAAGGCAAGTTAAACGGGAAAATCCGAAATTCCATTTTGAGGGGTATTTCTTAATGGAACCGGATGTCAAAAAACAAAGTAGGCAGGCAGGACGACGTTTGCCGGGACTGCTAGTTTTATATAAATACCTTGATATGTTATTTACTTGTTATTTTCTTCTACTCGGGAGGTTAAATGTTTTATGTTCGTATTGTTTTCACATTTACAATTTTTCTAGTAAGAAAAAAAAAGAAAATGAAAGGATTAAAAGGAGTTATCTACAAAATTAAAGAAACTTTTTATTTTGTTAAAAAATCCAAGAGTTCTTAAGAGCCCAAGGCCATTTGAATGGAGATACTCACTTTTTTGTATTTCGTCTTGAATAGGATATGTATATTACTTGAAAATCAAGGGATGCGTTTTGCCCCTACAGTGCATATCACCTACGTTTCCGTTTTTCGTCACCGATTTAGCTGGAAATGCGAATGGGGTGTGTTCACTAGTGGAGGGGATTGGCCTGAGCGTAAGCGGAATTGATAAAAAACAAAACGTATTGAGCGACCTACGGTTCGTAGAATCGATATTATCAAATCCGAGAATGGATTGCTTTTAAGCCGATAAGTTAAAAATTTTAACCCAGGATGTTGGGGTTAATAAGTATGACTCAGACAGGTTCGTTGAACGTGCACTATATCATTGTGGTGCGCCTAGCTCAACATCTTAGAAGGTGTTATTGTTTTTTAAATTGTACTTTTTAGTACAAGCTTACGAGCTTGGCGAAAGAAAAGGTAACATTTATATCGATAGCAGTCTTTTTAGTCTGCACCGCAATCTTCGTCTTACCTTATGCTTCAATGAATCTCAATTTTTGTTTCAACACATAGATGTTCATACGCGTAATGTGGCCCAAGTCGACACTTGAGAGGTACAAAACTGATTACACCCATTCGAAGGGGGTATTCTGCTTAGAGGGTTCGTTAAGTCGATACAAGAATACTTTTAGGATCGGGTTTAATTTTCAGTCCAGGATTTTGGTATTTTAGTTTTGATACGTGGTAGAGCAATGCGTGGCAAAAGTTCGCAGTGGGTTTTTCTCTGTGCACGAGTTAAGAACCCAAGCAAACTTGTATGGACTCGACACATTATCAGACCATATACTCGTCAATAAAAATTGGAACGATTTCGTAATGCATTGTCAGAGTTATGCAAAATTATGGATATCCAGCCTTTTCGATGTAATTTTTGGATCTTTTGAAATAAGAATTTGTAATGACTGAAAGAAGAAGAATTACATTCCTCTTGATGTCAGATAATCGTCATTCCATAGGTGTTCAGAAGGTGCACTCGAATAAACAAAAATCTTCTTGTGCTTCTCGTAGGTGTAGTAGGCTACAAATGCATTATCTAAACAAAGGAGGCTGACGATGATTATACAGGAATCTGTCACTTGTATTTTACTACCGAAGCGACAAGATGTGTTTTATTCTGCACTGTTACATTGGCTGACGAGGAAAATTTCGCGTTGTGGAAAAAAAGTGAAGTAATGAAAACCAGAAGACTGCGGTGGATGATGAAGCTCTGAAGTCCAGTTACCAAAATAACTGAAAAAAAAACTATTACGTTAATTACGAAGTGTTTCAAATAATAATGTACACTTGAGTTACTAGTAGGAAATGTTCAATTGATTAAATGGATTCACAACGTCCAGGAAGACGAAGGGAAGTAATTTCTAGTCCGTGAACCTGGTTCGTTAGCACAGGGAATGATGAATTCCAGGCTGCAAATCGAATCTCCAAACCCAGGACAACGCAGGGAATAAATCATTCCAGTCCGTATACCTGATAGTATGGCGCAGGGAATGTAAAATTCCAGTCCGCAGTTAAACCCAGGATGACGTAGGGAATTGAAAATTCCAGCCCGTGTACCTGGTACTTGAGCGAAGGAAAAGCAGAATTCCAGGCTGAAATCGAAACCCAGGATGACGTAGGGAATAGGATATTCTAGTCCGTGTACATGGTCCTCAGGCGTAGGGAATGTGGAATTCCAGTCCGCGAATGAAAACCAGGGCAACAAAAAGAATAATCTTGTTCGTATACCTGGTAAACAAGGGAGGAGAGTGTTGGAGTTGACTCCACATTGGAACGAATTGAACTCTATATTTTATTTGACATATGAAAATAAAAACAGTTTGGAAATTTTCATTTGATAGTAAGAAAAATCAAAATCAAAATAAAATTGCAAAAGTAGACAAATCGATTTGATCAAGTCTCATCATAAATAACTTAATAAGGTTATGAATGAATAACCCTTTTGACTGCCTTGAGTAATTAGATAGCAAAATTAAGTAATCGCAAACACCACTCTACGTTGTTCAAATCAGAAAAAGTTAATATGTGTCTGCGAAATCAATGGAAAACTAAGAAGCGGAAAGTTACTACTCACTTTGTTGTTGATGTGCTGTCCAACATCAGAATAAAAGCAACATTTTCTTCGTTTCTATTGTTTTGATAAGAAATTAACTAAAAGGGGCTGTCCATAAACCACGTGGTCATTTTTTTGGGACTTTTCAAACCCCCCCCCCCCCCCGTGGTCATTTGTCCATACAATTTTTTTTATTTGTCCATACAAAATGGTCATTGGCCGAACCCCCCCCCCCCCCCCCCTCATGACCACGTGGTTTATGGACAGCCCCAAATTGCATATTTAGAAATCAATACTAAAATATAAATGTTCCCTTTTCAATAAACAAAGCAGTTATAGCATATAAAATACTGGGATGAGTTATTGAGTAATTACTATCGCTGCCTCAGATCTTCTCTACGTCATTAAAGTAGGCAATATTCTTGCTACTAATATTACAAGTATCTTCTTCTTCTTCTTCTTCTTCTAGGCGTAACGTCCTCACTGGGACAAAGCCTGCTTCTCTGCTTAGTGTTCAATGAGCACTTCCACAGTTTTTAACTGAGAGCTTCCTCTGCCAATGACCATTTTGCATGTGTATATCGTGTGGCAGGCACGAAGATGCTCTATGCCCAAGGAAGTCAAGGAAATTTCCTTTACGAAAAAATCCTGGACCGACTGGGAATCGAACCCGTCACCCTCAGCATGGTCAAGCTGAATACCCGTGCGTTTACCGCCTCGGCTATATGGGCCCTAATATTACAAGTATATACTTTTTATAATCATGCAGAGTCTTGCATCAGGATTTGAAGATAAGAATTTGAGTTCATAGACTCTGAATATGCTTAGAGTTATTTTTCATTATTAATTTGATATGGGAAATACATTACTCCAGCTTAGTATGGGTGATGAAGAAGTGTTCGAATTGTTAGACCCAACTATGCCGGGCCCATACAGTAGATGCGATTAGCTCGAGTGTATTCAGCACGCTAAGTATTACGGGATAGGAAAACGGATAAGATGGTTGAGGAACTTGTCGTTAAGGTTATTTCCTTGATATTTTCGGGAGTGTTTTCGTGTCTCATTGGGCAGAGTAAGTTCTCAGTCAATAACTGTGGAAGTGTTCATAGAACACTAAGCTGATTTTGTTCCAATTGAGGCGTTACGCCAAGAAAAAGAAGATCAAATTTCATTGTAATTAACAAACTGGCTATCTAAGAAAAAAGAAAGAGAGAGAGTGTTTCTATAACATACTGATGAAGAATTCACTAGAGCTTAAACAATCGATTTTAATTTGAAGGCATCTATGATAAACAAAGCATCGAGTACCATGGAAAAAATATCCATTGCAAGCATCAACGTCAAGCAGCAACATTATTCGGATAAGTGTTCCCATAAATTTGTATATCCGTTTCTAGTGAACTCGCATTGGTTTAAACCTTACATAAAACATAGGAGAGATGTAGTAGGCTACAAATGCATTATCTAAACATAGGAGGCTGGCGATCATTTTTAAGGGCCAAGAATGGAGCAATTTTGGCAATAACGCTGAAATAGTTATTTCAATTAGATGTTTTGTTCCATGCTATGTTTTGAACATTGGAATACATTCAGGCGGGTCGGGTCACAAACATTATGTTTATATTGTTCTATTAAAAAATAGAAAGGTCGAAACTGTTCATAGAAAACGATTCTGAAAAATAGAGAAAAAAAAGACGTACATATACAGGTTTCCGGTTTTAAAAATACTTCAAGGATGTAATCAATGTCTAGTAAACAATTTAAGTATGTATCGTACAACATATGACGAAACATTATATTAAATGTGACAGAAAATTACATCATTAGACGATTAAACTTAGTCACATGTGCATATGTAGAGGTCGAAATTTTACATGAGTTTTCAAGTATGTGGTTATTATCCATGATTGTGTCTGATTAAACAAATTTCACGATGGCAGATAAAACTCAAAATTGAATGGTATGGTATACTAGTATCTCAACTGAAGCGTGGATAATACTCATCGACTTCTTTAGAACACATATCTTCAGATAAATATTTGCTGTAGTTTGTCGGTTTTACGAGAGTGATCGTCATAATGATTAATAATAGTATATTTAATCATTAATTGGGACTTGGCCTGCCTCACTTCAATCTAGTGTTCTTTGCGCACTTCCACAGTTATTAATAGAAGGGCTTTCTTTGCCTGCCATTGCATGAATTTGTATTTTGTGAGGCAAGCACAATGATACTCTATGCCCAGGGAGTTGAGAAAATTTTCCCGAGAGGAACGGGAATCGAACCCGCCGTCTCCGGATTGGCGATCCATAGCTGTTACGGTAGTGAGCAGTCCAGATTTTCCGTACAACGGGTTCTCAGCAGATACACCCATTTAATGGAGTTTTGTGCAGCTTTAAACTGCAAGATTTATTGTATAAGATTAAATCGTATTATAATTATGTGTAACTTACACTTTCGGTGTCTTTAGCATGAATTTGCTCGACCACACACAACACTCGAACTGATCGTACACAATATAATGTAAGTTCTAAAAGTTAAATTGAAGTTCAATCTCAGATAGTTTCAGAGTAATGTGTCAATTTACCTCATCCTTCTGCCATTTTAGCTTTAAGTAGGACAATAAATTACTAAATTTAACTGTCGGCAAATAATCCAATTAGCTTAAGAAAAAGTAGGTTTTCTAATTCAGTTTGTTTTGCCGTTTCGTCTTTTGTTTTGACCCAGTATTCATCGCTCTTCGTTATCATGTATACACATCTGTCATCCTCGGAGCGCAGACAGTGTTCCCAGCGGTAACAATAGCCTTAACCACTAGGCTAACTGGAGACATGTTATTTTATAAACTTGTTATAAGCGGCAAAGTAACGAATATCATTAAAAATCCTGACTTGTATTTTACTACCGAAGCGACAAGATGTGTTTTATTCTGCACTATTACAGTAGGAAGAAACATTTTTAAAGCCTCGACAGTGGGGCAAAAGTTTGCACCATATTTTTGGATCTAGAGCATCGATATAGTAACAGAATATTTGAAGCAATGACCATTACGTATAGAAACTACTATATTATGTATAAAATGTGTAGTATTCATCCTGAAATCGTTTTGACAGAGGGTTTGAACTTATTTTTGGAAGAAGACCGATTACATGGCGATCATTGTATTTGCCTGTATAAATCAAAAATGAAAAATGGATAAAAAAAACATTTTGGAACGTTTTTTCGTCATACAGTCAGGTTTTTTTTACGCGGGGGATACATACCGCGTAAAAAAACCGCGTAAAAATAAACCGCGTTAATTCAAAAATCCGCGTAAATGAAAACCGCCGTAATTCAAAAATCCGCGTAAATGAAAACCATGTTTTATAACTTTTAACTCAGTAATTTCATTCTTGATTTTATATTAAAAAATGAACTCAACAAATTATTTTAAGACAACATTTTAAGATTTTTGCCTGTCACTCAAAATTTCTACAAGTTACATAAACTGCCAAGCTATTGTTTAAAGGATTAAAGCTTTTACCATCATTGATGACGTCAAACCCGACATCAACCTATCATTCACCTTTTTTTTATTTTGGCCACCAAACCCAACATGGACCCAATACTTGGTCGATGTTGGTCCAACAGTGGCTCAACATTCGATAAAAATTGACCCAACTTTGACCCGACATTCGATATTTTTTCAGTCTGGCGGAATTTTGCAGGGTTTTCTCGTGTTTCGTGCCCAGCTACTCATTCGAGTGACAATGTATTCAATTGACAAGTATTCGCTTCTCATTTGATGGTGTCCTGATTGAATGAAATCGTTTTGAACATGAATAGAAGGAAAAATGTTTGAAAAGATTTGTTGGTTAATGTTCAAATGAATGAGATGAAGTTTTGCAACACTGGTGGTTAAGACTCCATCTCACGGTTGTCGCATAAGTGTCGAAGTACAGGCAGCGAGATTATTTCAACGTGTTGTACGAAATACAACAGCGCGATTGCTCGAGGGTTGATAGTTAAAGGTCACAAAGCATTCTTAGAAAATTTTGGGATATTCCAGGTAATCCCAAGTGTTCTGCAACTCAGTTTTAAAGTCTACGGCTATGACAGTAGTTTCTCAAGCTAAAACTAGTAACTATACATAATTAGACAGGGTTTAAATCAATAATTATTCCAAAATAGTTTTAAAATATTCCAAATCAGTCAATTGATCAGTCAGCAATGGACATAATAGACATAATTATCTGAC
Source organism: Aedes albopictus (assembly GCF_035046485.1). Lineage (NCBI taxonomy): Eukaryota > Metazoa > Arthropoda > Insecta > Diptera > Culicidae > Aedes > Aedes albopictus. The sequence continues at coordinate 463,524,143 of NC_085137.1, forward strand.
AGATAGATACAACAATAGATATAATAATAATCTCTGGACATAATAGATTACAAATCGTAGATTTGTACAATGAAAAAAGTTCATGTAATCTCAAGAACGGTTTGGATGTTCTTAGACATCTCAACAGATCTGATGCTGTCTATTAAACTTTGAGATGTTCAGTAAGTCATGAAAGATTACAAGTCGTAGCTTTGTATTATAAATGAAGTTACCGGTACACTCGTAGACTTTAGGATCTAAACTCCAGAATAGTTTTAATGACCTAGGATATCCCGACTGATTTGAAACTGTCTATTGAACTTTCAAAAGACTTACTGAGTATAATGGATTACAAATCGTTGATTTGTATGATGCAGGAAGCTACCGCTGCACCCGTAGACTTTAGGATCTAAACTCCAGAATAGTTTGGATGACCTAGAATATCCCGACTGATCTGAAACTGTCTATTGAACTTTCAAAAGACTGACTTACTGGGCTTAATAAATTACAAATCGTTGCTTTGTATAATGCAAGAAGTTACCGCTGCACCCGTAGAATATGGGATCTAAACTCCAGAACAGTTTGGATGACCTAGGATATCCCGACTGATCTGAAACTGTCTATTGAACTTTTAAAACACTTACTGGGCATAATAGATTACAAATCGTTGCTTTGTATAATGCAAGAAGTTGCCGTTACAGACGTAGACTTTAGGATCTAAACTCAAGAACAGTTTGGATGTCCTTGGATATCCATAAAATTACTCTGCATCATATTCTACCTTTTTAATGCTGTTAAGCACCAAAACTACAGAAATATGTAGAAAAACTCTATAATAATGCTAGGAAAAATTCCGGCTTAAAATTAAAAATCCACGTAAATGAAAACCGCGTTAATTCAAAAAACCGCGTAAAAATAAACCGCGTTAATTCAAAAATCCGCGTAAAAACCTCGTAAATGAAAACCGCGTAAAAAAACCGCGTAAAAAAAACCTGACTCTACTCGTTTCATCCTTTGAATGTTTTTGGGAGTATTATGTTGTTCTACTTGTTTGGGGTCTTTCGTAGCTTAGTTTATAAACTCACACTTATAATTCATCACCATAATCACGAAGATTTAATTAAAATTATGGTTCCGTTCAAAAGTTTTGCGGCATCTTTGATTTTTTCTTTCAAGTATTTTATGTTACTCTTACCACAATAATCAACCCACAATGTATTTTGAGAACTTCAATAACGCTGGAAAAGAAAGGTCTTAGTTAAAAGTTTTGGAAGTGTTCGTAACATACACTGTATACAAAAGCTGAGACCTATGCCATGTTCCAGTTACTATGTAAGGTCATGAATAGAAAAAAAAACACATTTCGTGGCTAGAGTGAAAGCGTGATCATGAAATAAAATGAAATAAATGAACTTCTCACTAATGTACTATCCTTCACAATGTGCGAACTTTTGCCCCCGGTATGGGGCAAAAGTTCGCATTTGGGTACTTGTAATATTTTTTTTTTTATTACTTGAACAAAAAAGCATCGTGGAAAAATCTAGTAGGAGCTCGTTTAACGAGAAAAAAACGATATTAGAGTAAAGTGGGGCAAAAGTTCGAGTGGGGCAAGAGTTTCTTTTGAAGCTTTTGAGCTCAATTCAAATTATTTCTTTCGGGTGTCAAGGTTGTTCGAACCCTTTTTGAAAAAGAGTCTTTCACTCCAAAAATTATGAAAATTGATCTTAATTTCGAAAAGTTATTACAAAATGTTGGTTTTTGATCAAAAAATTATAACATGCGATGGTCTTTCCAACGCATGGAATGGAATTGTAATGAAATCGACTTTGATATTTTATTTTGGGGCGTAACTAGGTATGTTTTTAAGATGCTTTAGCATGTATAACTTTTTACAAAAAAGATTTGGAAATCATATTTTACACATAGTGGGGCAAAAGTTCGAATTGTGGGGCAAAAGTTCGAGTCATGTGGCAACTTTAGGTAAAAACCTAAAATTCTGCAAAATGTACATAGTATCTCTAAAAGTGATGGAATTAGTTAGAAAATTCGATCAAAGTTGAAAAAAGATGTTGTTTTGTCTGAATTCGGCGGAAAACTACTAATTTTTGGTGTAGTAAATTTAACCCTGATTTGGGTAAAATCCAGATCGAACATTAAAGTGTATTCCAGTTCCAACATCAAATACCAAGTGGTTTCAGGTATTCCTATTACCAAAGTGTCAAAATAGTGTGCTACGGTTAGCGAAATTCCACAAACACTAGATTCGAACTTTTGCCCCAGTGGTGGGGCAAGAGTTCGAATAAAACACACATATTCAAAAGGTGTTGTAACTCAAAATTGAAAAGACATTTGGCGTAACTTTGTTCAGCAAAATTTTAGCTTATGGATGGTAGAATCACCACACGGTATTTATTTATTTTTGGACGCTTCATTTTTTTGAAATAAGTTGAATTTTCAACTAGGGTCGAACTTTTGCCCCACCTTACTCTATTTTCTTTTTTAGTAGTTATTCAATATTAGGTGCGAACTTTTACCCCGCATTACTCTACATGTTGATGATTATTCCAGGCAGCATTTGAAGCAATGTAATACATTTTGATCCCACATTGACATGACGGGCTTTGGTTTGTCAGTCCAATTAACGTGATTGCTTATAACCAACCATCTTTGCTGCCATTCCGCTGTCAATTCCATCCATGTTACCGTTACACACACCGTTTACGTGACAGGCTATCCTGCATCATCCAAATCACTCCATCATAATGAGTGAAGGCTGCCTTGCTTCCGTCAAGGAAGCTGCATTCCCAATGACGTGTATCAGCACGGAAAAGTACAGAAAGGTGCTTTGTACATTATTAACTAATAGAGCTGAGGCCCACGCGTTCCCCAGCCCAGACTTCAAACGAAGCGCAGAAATTCCTCGATATTTTATTAATCAGCTCGCTGAAGGGTACAACAATAATTAAAATGTGTATGTTATTAATTGCCTTGCGTGAAATTTCCCGACCAACCACCACCAAACCGGGATGGGGCCCCATGAACCCGTTAAAGTGCCTGCCACCCCGAAAAAATGGCACCGTCTGCGGTTGGACGGTGAGACCGGAGGCATTGTGGTGCAACAGTTTCTCTCCCATCAAGCTCGTCATCAACATCGTCATTATAATCGAAGGGGGTGGGGGGGGGAGAGGATGATGTGTGTGCAAGTGGACCATGAACTCGTGAAAAATTCATTTAACACGTTCCGTTCCGACCGACATTGACATTACCTTCAACCGTACCGGATTGTGAAATGCACCCGTCTGTCAGGGATACGAAGGTGCTCCAGTGCAGTACAAGCAAGGTTGAATGGAGGTTTTGCCACGCGACGGCGGTTCCTGACAGTTTTGGAACGGTGAAAGTAGAGTGAAATGAGCTAGGTGGATGCGTGGATCTGATGGAACATTTAAAACCAGGTTGCATTGGATGTTCAATATTGTTGCTTGACAGGTGTGCCGAAGGCTACACATGTGAGCTGAATGGTGAATCACGTTTCTTGGATGGTGTGTCGTAAAAAAAATCGATAATAGTTGATTGATACTTGTGGAGATAGAACACACAAAGAGCTGTACTTGAATGATACTCATACTGAGTACCTAAACGGTACACGTAGATAAACTTTCCAAGAAAAGTCGACTTAAAATTTAGTCACGAATAGTAACGATTCTTTTTTTGTATAACACCACTGCACTGTTTTGATTTTGCAAAGAATTTTGACATTTCGTGGTCTTTTTGTTTACAAAATCTCAATGAGAATAAAAATGGGGGAGAGAATTCCGTGCAGAGCCCTATAGTTGGCGTGAAGTTCGTCTATTATGACTTTCTATTGTTGATCATTGACTATCTTAATCCTTTGGGGCCGGAGGGGTCATATATGACCCAAGCGATGAACCATAACAAACGTGTTGGTACCATCGAGGTAGCAGCAGCGGCGGCGAAACCATCCGGCTGCAAAAGGTTGAATTCGATCTAGAACATATGAATGCAGCATTACAATGAGCACCTTAATGGCGACGTTGCAAGTACTGAAGGTGGCGTGGTAACATATCTAGGAGTATGTGCACAGGACGAAAGACTTCCGGCCCCTGACCTTCAAGAGATTGAGGAGGAGGTTGGTCGGTTGAAAAACAATAAAGCCGCTGGAGCAGATCAACTACCAAGCGAGCTTCCAAATACGGTGGAGAAGCACTGGTGAGAGCACTACACTGGGTCATTACCAAGATTTGGGAGGAGGAAGTATTACCGGAGGAATGGATGGAAGGTATCGTGTGTCCCATCTACAAAAAGGGCGACAAGCTGGATTGCGGGAACTACCGCGCGATCACACTACTGAGCGCTGCCTACAAGATACTCTCTCAAATTTTATGCCGCCGTCTATCACCGATTGCAAGAGAGTTCGTGGGGCAATATCAGGCTGGATTTATGGGTGAACGCGCTACAACGGACCAGATGTTCGCCATCCGCCAGGTGTTGCAGAAATGCCGCGAATACAACGTGCCCACACATCACATGTTCATCGATTTCAAATCGGCGTATGATACAATCGATTGAGAACAGCTATGGCAGATTATGCAAGAATACGGATTCCCGGATAAACTGATACGATGGATCGAGTGATGTGCGTAGTTCGATTATCAGGGACATTCTCGAGTCCCTTCGAATCTCGCAGAGGGTTACGGCAAGGTGATGGTCTTTCGTGCTTGCTGTTCAACATTGCTTTAGAGGGTGTAATTAGGAAAGCGGGGATAAACACGAGTGGAACGATATTCACGAAGTCCGTTCAGCTGCTTGGTTTCGCGAATCTATGACATTTCGTCGAAAGACATTTGGTCGAATGACGTTCGGTCGAATGACATTTGGTCGAAAGTACATTTGGTCGAACGGACATTTGGTCGAATGGACAATTGGTCGAAACCCATTTTTGGAAGAGAAAAAATTTGGAATGCGCGTGAGCTCCAAATTAAACGCCTGCAGGGTACTCTGAGACCCTCGAAACTAAACTGGCAAAACCTCCGCCATGTTTTCACAGATTTCAATAATCATGGGCTCATTCGGTTCAGAAACGCTATTTAAAGCATTTCTAACTGTACCAGTGCAGTCAACATCGACTTCGAAGAATCCGTGGTTTCAAGCACATGATTATACAATACATTAAACCTTGTAGGATGTTGGGGTCAATATGATCCAGACAGGCACGTTGAACGTGTACTACGCCATCGTGGCGCGCTAAACATAACATCTTAGGAGGGTTAACGGAGTTTTCGGCTTGTCATAACTGTCAAAATAACAAAGTTGACCATTCCAGATAAGGTCTGTCAACGAGCCATGACTGAAAATAAACGCCAATACATTAGATTCCCAGATTTTCCAGAACCCCGGTTGACCGGAACGACCGGTTTATATACGCATCCCATCAGAAATTATTCCTCATATATGTCATGCATTGTTGTGCGCACAGGAGTTCAGAACCGAATTGCAGTGACGCATTTTAACGCGATAAATTTGTGTTCAAGTTTAAACTCGCACACTGCGATCAAATATATTTGAACACGCAAATTGAGCACCGCATGAACTAATAGCAAGAACTGCACCCGTAGCATACTATAGCTAGCATGGTTCCCTGCTACCTATGAAACAAAAATGGTCATATTTCCGCCATTTTTTCGTCAATTTTAGCAATCTTGGGCTCGTTGGATTCAAAAACTCATCTCCTGAGAGAGTGTACCAGCCATCGTGGGTTCCGAAAAATCCAAATTGTTGAGCAGTATCTTAAAAAGACATATAGGATTTAATGACGAAGATAAGTGCTATGTACTCAGAGCCGTATGGAGATCTAAGCGGGGCGTTCTTGAGCAGCAAAAGCTCTTACACGCAAGTTCAATGCTTTCTCAATCAAAAAATTGAAAGCGCTCAGTTAATTTTTGAGGCGCGTTCAGTTCGAATACAATACTGCATGAAAGAATAGCCTATGTTTAAAAGAAGGAAAAACATCTGATGTAATGTAAGCAGCTTGAACATATGAACACACTTAGTTGAATTATGGACTTGGAAGAACATCAGATAAAAGAAGGAAAATCTCTGATAAAAAATCTACACCTCTAACACATTGAGGAAGAACAGCCTATGTTCAAAAGAAGGAAAAATCTCTGATGAAAAACTCGCAGTTGGTACATTAAGACGCAATGAAATTTTCTGCTTGGGAGAACAGCCTATGTTTGAAAGAAGGAAAAATATCCATTAAAATGTCAGCTACTGTACCATTCAAACACCATTCAAACAGGTAACATGAAAGAAAATTTAGAAAAATGAAAATTTAATCGTTCGGATTCCCTAGACTGAGAAAGCCAGAATCGCCAAAGCATAATATTTCCAGTCGAAAACCTCTAGCAAGATGTAACCAATGTTAATGCCAACATTATTGCCTACAATAAACACACAAATGAATTTTATAAAAAGTGCGAAATCGCTATTCGACTAACTGCTCATTCAACCAAATACACTTTCGACTAAATGTCGTGTAATTAATTATCTTAAAATTAATTTTCGACCAAATGTTCATTCGACCAAATGTCCCTTCGACCAAACGTACTTTCGACCAAATGTCATTCGACCAAACGTCATTCGACCAAATGTCTTTCGACTAAATGTCCTAAAGCCCTCCTTAGAACTCTACGATCGAATAAAGTTCGCCGTAACACGAAGTTAACCATCCACAAAACGCTGATTAGACCGGTCTTCCTCTATGGGCACGAAACATGGATCCTACGTGCAGAGGACCAACGCGCCCTTGGAGTTTTCGAACGGAAGGTGTTGCGTACCATCTACGGCGGAGTGCAGATGGGAGAAGGCGAATGAACCACGAGCTGCATCAGCTGCTGAGAGAACCGACCATCGTCCATACCGTGAAAATCGGAAGGCTACGGTGGGCGGGTCACTTCATCAGGATGTCGGATAGCAACCCGACTAAAATGGTTCTCGAGAGTCATCCGACCGGTACAAGAAGACGTGGAACGCAGCGAGCTAGGTGGGTCGACCAAGTGGAGGACGATCTGCGGACCCTACGCAGAGTGCGGAACTGGAGACAAACAGCCATGGACCGAGTGGAATGGAGGCGGCTACTATGTACAGTAGAGGCCACCCCGGCCTTAGCCTGATCGGTAAGGTAAGTATGTATGGGTATGGTTAACTTTTACGTTTGACCACTTCTGACGGGACAACAGGAACCAGTTGTGGAACACTATCGGTGGTCGTCAACGTAATCTTAGGCTATTTTCTTGAAAACCGTTCATCAGGTTATCGATAAAGCCGTGGTTTGGTTCCCTTCTACATTTGACAACTTCCGGAGGGACACCCGGAGCCGCTTCTGGCACATTACAAGTTTTCCCAGATATGTTTTTTTATTTTTTTTTTCTTGTTAAGCGTTCATCAGGTTACCTAAAGAGCTATTTGATGCTTCGCGAATATTTGTTTGGTTCTCTTTTACATTCGGTCACATTCGCCGAGACGCCCGGAACCGGTTCCAGAACACTACCGGTTGTCCCAAATTTATTCTGAAACTGTCCATTACCAACCAATATAAGGTTATCTGTAGCGCCACGATTTGATGTCTCACATACATGGTTTTGGTTCACTCTTACATTTGGACACTTTCAGTGGGACACCCGGAATCGATTCCGGAACACTACTGGTCGGATACTATTTTCCTGCTTATCGTTCATCAGATCATCGAAAAAGCAGCGATTTGATGTGTTGCATGCATGGGTTTTCATCACTTTTATAATGGCAACTTCCGGTGGGACACCCAGAACCGGTTCAGGAAAACTACCGGTTTATATATGGACCCTTCTTTGGCTACCGGTCTGGAACGCCTAAATGGTCATAACTCCGGAACGAAAAAAACAATGGGACAATATACCCCGTCGAATGAACCATCGCTCGTTAAAATCGGTTCATATGTATGTATGGTATGTGGGGGCAAGATGGGTCAGGGGGCAAGATGGGTCAGTACCGTTTTCAACCGTACTATTTATTTTTTGAATCTTTCTATAATTTTCCCAGATGAACGACGTGGATACACAAAAAAGTGATATATTGTTTTTAAAATTCTTTACGTTCCTTACGCAGATGCTATACATTCCATATAACTACGTGTAATGTGTAGACGGGGCAAGATGGGTCACCCTAATTTTTCGGTATGTTTGCATAGTTTTTAAAAATGTTTTATTTTTCATAGAAAGGCTATTATGTGACCTACATTATCGAAGCGACTAGAGCGCTGAAAAATTGTGAACATATTTTTAATATTTTTCTACAAAAAATATAAATTTTCAAAGTTTTTTATAGCTACCTGAATAAAAATATTCTATTTCTGAGAATAATCTACCGATATGTTTCAACACTTCTTCCATGTAATCTGTACGTATGTGAAGCTTAGATGTATAGAGAAAAAATAGAAGATCCAGTATTTTTTGTTGGAGAAAAATCGAATTTCTGATAGCTGACCCATCTTGCCCCCGTAGAAATGAGGTGGGGCAAGATGGGTCATGTTTTGATAATTGTTTGTCAAATAGCAGGTTTCAAACTGTATGACCTTTCTACACCCTTATATCATAGCTGACTAGTGTATCTGGAAGTCGTGATAGAAAACAAAGAAATGCTATTTATATTTAGAATGTTATAGGGATCCATTTCTTAGGTGACCCATCCTGCCCCCACTTACCATACTATCTAAAAATGAAGTGACCTTTTTGTACACATACACACACGCAGACATCATCTCAACTCGTCCAGGGTTGCGATATCATGAGTCGATTGGTATAAAAGACTTGACACCTCTAGGGGCTCTATCAAATTTTCGTTTTTGGAGTGATCATATAGCATATCGGTACACCTTGAAAGAAAATAAAAAAGCTTCATTTTCAGTTGAAACATTTCGGATATTTCTTGATGAAATTTGAACAGTTGGATTATTTGGGTAAACAATTCCCGATGCTAATATTGAACCACTTAGTCTACCCGTGAACCCTTGCCAAGGATTCTCCAGCATTGCAAGCCGCAACGCCATCGGTTAAAGAAAATGGAAAAGTTTTCAGCACAGCCAAGCATCCGGAAAAGTGATTCTTACTCGAACCCGCGAAGCAGCAGAGTCCAAGTCTGAGGAAACGAAAACTTTCTCCCTACCGAAAAAAAACCGAAACCCCGCCAGATTCCCATGGTGGTCCCGAAAACAACCCCGAAGCAATGTTCCGACTGGTTCATTGCCCAACGAGCTGAGCTATCTTCCGGCCACACGTCGCTCAGTGCATGATTTATGAACGTGTTTGTTTGCGCCGTTTGGCGCTTCGCTTTCTTGTTCAGAGTGCAAGAAATTCCTAAGAAGATGCGTTCTAGCCGGCGTCCGTCGTCATCGGTCCAAAAGAATTTACGGAGCAAAACTTGCGCTACCACTAGCAGTAGGAACTGCAGCAGCAGTGTCGAGTTTCGGCTTTAGGTGTTCGGCCAAGTTCTGCTTGATTCTTCAAAGCCAGAAGCCCCTCTGAGTGGCCATTAATCAAGATGACGAGATTTGCCAGGACGACCGGTGGAATTCTGTGCATAAAATTGTAAATTTTTCATCGTTCGTATAGGACCGCAGAAATATGGCGTAAGGTTGTAGTTACACGATGGAACAAAAAATAAATTTCTCAGTATTTTATTGAATTAAATCACTTTGTCAATGTGATAGTCATGCCACCTGATTTATAAAACTAAATAACTATTGATTTAGTGTTTTATGAGTGGGTATCATTTTTCCACTTATGTCAGCGCGGGTTTAAGACTGTCTTCTTAAACACATGTCGAGTTTAAGGATCATCATAAGTGATGTGAACTCCATCGAAGTATTTTTTATTCCTAGCTCTCTGTGGACCAAAGTGGAAAGAAAAAACAGTAAATTTTATACTAAACAGACCTCAACCGAAAGGCGGCTGCCGCGATGGCAATCGTCTCTGTTTCTTAACGGGAAAAATTTCCGCGGTCAGCCGTCCTCCAAAGCAGGAACTGCCGCGCCATTGAATTCCGAAAAACCAGAACGGAGCGAAAAACCACTCCATTTCCGCAATATCCGCAGGACGTGAATCAAGTTGAAGTTCTCCGCCCCATATTCTTCGCTTTTCAACCAATAATGTGCAATGCAATGGTCGACCAAAACTGACGCAATGGTCGGCCAGCGAACCGGCAGTCGAAAGCATAATGTACCAAGAACTGAACTCTTGAAAGCAAAAAAAAAATAGTGCAAAACAACCAAAGGACTTTTCCTTTTGGCAACAACGGCGATAACGATTGCAATTCTTGGGAGAGGCATGGCCCCAAATACCTTGCAGAGAGACGACGACGACGACGACGGTGGGTAAACTCCTCAGTAGGTTATAGATACTTACTTACAGCGGAAAGGGTGACGGAAAAAATGTGTCTGAAGAAATATTTTGCTCTTTTGGTTGCAACGAACCATGGGGAAAGCCGAGTGACAAAATAAACGACGCGACAATAAAAATGTCTAATTTATGAGTTTGCCGCTTTTTTTTTTTTGTTGATTTCCGTTGCATGTAAGCACAAAAGCTATGCGTTGGACTTCATAGCTAGACTCACAGTGCGGAATTTTGCATTTTTTTTCTGTTTAAGTTCTTCTGTCTTTTTATTTTATTTACTTAGTATTACATCAAATTCTAGATAAAACTGAATCAACAATATTTCTCCATAATACACGGTTCGTGGCTACCGCTCTCCATATTCGGTCACGCCCAATGCTCGCCAAGTCACGCTCCACCTGGTCTGCATATCGTGCTCTCAGCGCTCAGCGTCTTCTTGTACCAACCAGATCAGTCGCGAACAACACCAACTTTGTAAGGTTGTTGTCCGGCATTCTTGCAACATGCCCTGCACACCGTATCCTTCCGGCTTTGGTCACCTTCTGGATGTTGGGTTCGCCATATAGTGCCGTTTTTCTACACGCCACCGAAGATCGTCAATAGCAACAACTCCGAGTGCTTGCAGGTCCTCCTCGAGAATGGTCCATGTCTCGTGTCCGTAGAGGACCACCGGTCTTATTAGCGTCTTGTACATGGTGCACCCTCAGCGTGGGAGGTGGTTCATTTCCGTCCTCCGCTGCACTGGCATCGTTGTTTCCTCCGTTACCGTGGTCTCCCGTACCAACGTTCTCCGCACCATTCAGGTGCTCGTCGAAGTGCTGCTTCCACCTTTCGATCACCCCACGTCCGTCCGTTACGAGGCCTCCTTATCTCTGCATATTTCGGCTCGTGGCACGAAGCCGTCGCGGGATGCGTTTAGCTTCTGATAGAACTTGTGTGTTTTTCGGGAACGGCACAGCAGCTTCATTTCTTCGCTCTCCGCTACTTCCAGGCGGCGCTTTTTCTTCCGAAAGAAGTGGATCACTTGTTTCCACTTCCATTCGTAATATTCCACGTTCTGTCGGATCCCTGGCTGCAACATTACCGCCCGCGCTGCATTCTTCTCCAAAACCACTCAGAACTCTTCGTCGAACCATTCGTTCTGGCGATTCCGTTCCACGTACCCGATGGTGCTCTCGGCTGCGTCGTTGATGGCTGCTTTCACTGTACTCCAGCACTCCTCTAGAGGGGCCTCATTGAGCTCGCCCTCGTCTGGCAACGCGGCCTCGAGATTCTGCGCGTATGCTGAGCCGCGGTCCTTCAGTAGTTCGGGCGGGTGCTCTCAATGAAGTTGAGAGATCGGCAGTTCCACGTACCGAGTTTCCAATTGCAAGTTCTTTTTGTTCGCTGGGGTCGTTGCCATTGGTCTCGGTTCGTATTATTCTGTTGCTAATTTTCCGTTTTAAAATGGTTTTTTACGGGTGGCTCGTAGGGCCTGACACCAACCGCCCACTTTCCGGAGGACCATAGTGCACAGTTGAGCTTAGAGTCCTTCACTGGCACTCGGACGTAGATCAGCCGCCTCTAACATGGGGATCAGACGCTGTTGTGAGCCGCTCCTCCTGGAGAACAGACGCTCAGATTTGCCGAAGCAAACCCCCGCTGCCCTGTCAGCCTATGACCAAAGTTCCCACCGAGGTTGGTTACCCGATCTTCCCTAATGTTGCTCATAGTTTCCGGCCGATACCACGAGTATGTAGGGATAGGAGTTGCTGGGCAGAGACTAGTATATCATAATAGGATTGAATTGCGCAGCATACCCAGCCTTTACAGTGCCTAGGCTCTAATATAACATATTACAGATATCTTGAGAACAGAATCTTTGGATATCGAAACTAAAATTTAATGACATTGATGTAAATAATACATCAGAGATAGTTTCGGCTTTGCAGTCTTGTTTTAGTGGAACAAACTATTTAATTTTGTCCGACGTTTCGACACCGGGTTCGGCGTCTTCTTCAGGGAAACTGTAGTATTGATGTTTTATTTAGTGTGATTGTACAATTTTTGATGTTATGTTACTTACAAATTGATGTTGTTCTTTGTCTTAGGGTATGGTTGTTCTGTTACGGTCAGTATAAGGTTTTGGTCGGTACATGTCCTAAAAATGTCATATTGTGTTTGAATTACTAGTAAAGTTGTTAAGTTAAGCTTCTTACATATGGTTGGTCAACTGGTCAATTAAAATTTAATTTTATAGTTTAGTCACTTTTCGTTTTGCTCACTCTGTTTTCGGGCACTATTGATTGTTAAGCTCTTATCATGGACAATGGCGTTACTGATATAAAGATGAAATATTTCAAATTGGCAAAATCGTTATTGGGAAGGGGTGGTGTGGATTTTGTTTTTAATAGTGTGTAGGATTGATGCATATGTATTGTGCAAACCTTCTACGTCTGACCGCTTATTGACTGCATGTGAAGTGTTTACAATATGACACATCTCTATAAAGCTCAGACCTGAATATGATCTACATTCTTCTAATATCTGTGTGTTATCAAAGTTGAACCTATGATTGTGGTCTATACAATGACTTATCAATGCTGTTTTTTCTCTGAGAGTGTCGATGTTGTTTGTAGTGTTAGTGTTACATAGCTCTTGCAGTCTATCTAGCTTGTTTACATCTGATCGATGACCAGACAGCCTAGTTTTTAATTTGTTCTGAGTCATGCCAATATAGCATGATTGGCACTCTGAACATGGAATTTTGTATATTATGTTTGACTTTTCATTTTTGCTTACAGGATCCTTCATGTTGGTGTGGAATTCGAAGATAGTGCGTAGTTGCTTACTGGTGATCAGGACGTTTGGAAGCTGTGGTTTGAGGACTTTGATGATGTTGTCGGTCAGCCTGGGAACGTATGGAATGGACATGTAGGTCTTGGACGTTTCGCTGTCATTGGTTTGTGCGTTGTCATGGCTATTAGACTCCGTCTCGTCGGGGAATCCTGATTCTGTGCGGGGCCTTGTTATGGATGTATCGCTGTTGCTGTGCGTTTGGTCGATGCTTGGAGGTTGATTGTGGGAGGAGATTGCTATTGGGAGATTGGCTGCCTGTGCATTGGGGTCTGTGTTAACGCTGCTTGGTGGGTTGATGTGTTCCTGTGCCTTCTTGTGATGGTAGTTATTGATGAGACGGTTTATGAACGAGCGTGGATAGTTGTTGAGCTGCAGCTGGTTATGTATTGTGGATGCTAATGTTGCCAAGTCTCCTGTGCTGGACAAAATTAAATAGTTTGTTCCACTAAAACAAGACTGCAAAGCCGAAACTATCTCTGATCTCCAATCACAGTCGAACCAACATAACAGTAAATAATACATTTTTATCGAAAATGATCCAAAAAGTGTCAATCCAATCTTTTCAACATATAAACAGTACTATGTTTTAAAGACTTTCCAAGCAATAATATGTTGTTGATAAACGTCCAAAATTTCTCTCAATTTGGTTTACTGATTCCCGATATATGACAGTTCAAAAATTAGTTGTCTTAAAAATAGTGTTTTACGAGAACGGTTCTAGCTTCGCGAAAGATTAACCAATCGAGCTTGAATTTTTACCAGTGATGCACATATAACAGGTAGAAATGCAGTCAAAATTTGAGAATTTTTGATGCACTCTATAAAAATTTACTGAACTTTTTGCGAAAGAAAAAAAGTTGCCTATCCCAAACATTTTGGCCACCCCCTGTATGTTGTGCATTAAGTGCAGATTTAAGAGTTCAAAGATGATGTGCGCTGTTCGGGCTCATTTGGAAGTTAACCAATGTCAACTTCTTTTCCCGATCAGCCTAGATAGCTGTGTAGTGTCGGTAGCGGTTGTCTCAATTGGCTAAGAATAACACTACGGACCGCCTGATCCAGTGGTAAGAGTCCACTAAACAGGTGACCCCTAATTCATGGTGTTATGCGGCTTTATGCTTACCGTGCCAAAGAATGAACGATTAGGGGGGTCTAACAAAAACCTAATAAGAAACGGAGCCTGTGGAGAATTAGGGCGTCTTTCACAGTATTACGCCCTTACTGCACTAACCGGAGCAATAGTGCAGTGGACCTTGCGTTTCTCCGAGATAATCAGTTGCCCTTCTTAAGTCTCAAATTTGAAGCTTAATAAGGGCGGCATTATTCAAATGTTGTAAATTAGCTTACATTACTATCTATATGGTTACGCTTAATGCGTTTTCGCCATTGGCGTTTTTCAATTGACACCGATTTGGTTGGTCGTAGATGTTTCCTATTTGTGCTGTGATTGTGAACAAAACGCGTGCGTAGTCCAAGTGGCTCTACTATAAAAAGTTCATTTTCCTAGGGTAACTTTTGTATAGGTTACCTTGTGAACCCAGTTTGCTTCTTTCATTATAGATGAAGTGTCGTGCCTCGAGCATGCTATATCTTAGAATAACGTTAACAGTATGTTTCAACATTTCCTTATGGATGCCTTCAAGCAAGCTCTTGTATTCAGCATCTTTTCGCGAATTATTGCCAAATAATATTGCTGAAATGATTACATCCTGAAGTAGCTCAAACATTAATTTGAGATGCTTCAGTTTGATGGATTACTTAGGTAGTACAGTTCATAGATAACTTAACATAGAATTGCGCCTAACCCAACTCTGCATGAGCAGAATATGTCATGAGTTGACTGATTGCCCGAGCAGGAGAAAATAGCTGAAGAATAACAAACTCAGGTATGGAAAACCCAATACCTACAACCTGAATGATTTATTAATTAGCCCTGCATAAGAGGTAAAATACCTCAAATAATAACTGGAGTGTATTCTGTGCATAACTAGTGAATAATGATATCAGGTATTGCAATACCTAAATAATGATCGGCGATTTTTCTATACAAATAGTGATTTTTCCATAATTGAATAATACATCAAGCAGTCCTCAACATCAAACCAATAACTCGTTGAGGTATTTTATTAATACCTACAAAATACCAAAGTAAGATATTTTCAATACCTGGGTAACCAACCAATGTCTTGGTATGATACCTGACTTTGGTATGCTGCAATTATGTGTCAGTTATTCGTTCCTGCTCGGGTGGCATGTGTCAGATGAGGAGTCTTCATTTGACCTTCTTTGCACTTTTGAGTGTTCCTTCGCAAACAAACTAGGGAGCCTGTACTAATTGGTTGCGACCACATTTTCTGAATAACTCGCTTCCATTGCTACTCCAAGAGAGTTTCATTGTGGTTTTGTTATTACAACGCCCTACATTGTGGTGTACCATAACTATTGCTTTGAAAGAAGCTTGTCCTCTGCGGCCTGTGCGAACCGCAAGAGGTATTCCTGAATGGAACTCTGATCTGTTCAAGTTAAAAATATCTTCGGATAAACCATTATTTTGTATAGTTACGCATCTCTAGCTTCTGCTCGAGAATTATAGCTATATAATCGACTTAGTAGGCCCTAAAAAGCTCTGCTTACTTCAAATATCCAGGTGCAAATGGGGGTTTGTCAAGGGGCCTGCAACTCTAAACTTTTACTGAACTCTACTAATTGTACGCGATTAGTATTTGTAGTATTTTTAGTATTTCCAATCAAAGCAACATTGCCAACGACGGTTGTCAAACATAGTTTGTTATTTAGTTTTTCACTTCAGCCGCTTCAGTCACGGTAAAAACGAAAGTGAGCTAAAACGTTGGTGATTGCGAGCAAGGATTGGAAAATGTGTAAGTTGCATTTTTACGACATTGTTGCGGGTAGTTTCTTAGTAAAGATTGCTCGATTACTTTTCAGGAAAATGGACGAAAAACTACATCGATCAGCCAGCCTAATTGAAAATAATTTGGTTGGGCAAATGCGACTGCGATGAACCACGGAATTCACCCACAGGACCGGCGAATATGTTCGAACAGTTATACTTCTACTATTGCACGAAGCGTAGTAGTTGAAGATGCCAGTTGTGTATACAAAAATAAATAAAATGCTACTAATCAATGCACTGGTGTTGATTAAGTTTCCCCTTTCTTTTCCGCTACATGAACGTTCTACGACTGGCTTGCAGGCCTAATACCAATTCCGTAACTTTGCGGTGAATCAGAGTGCACAGTTATGCTTGGAATCCTTCACTGAAAATAGGCATTGATCATCCGCCTCTAGTCTGGGGAACAGACGCTATTGTTAGCCACTCCTCAAGTTTGCAAGAAGCAAACCCACTAAGTGAAGAGTCTTCTTCCTTATTAGGCTACCGATCATGCAATTTCCGGCAGGTGCGACGGAGAGGCAGAAATATTAGTTAATGATGACCTCGATAGGTTTTGTATTACGCAATACCAAGCCTTTACCGTACCGTTTTACCTATGTAGAGAGGTTGAACTTAATAAATGAAATTAATGAATTTAGTTTCCCGAAGGATTTTAACTCCCATAAACACGGGAAAGGAAAAATCCACAATGCAGTTGGGAACCGAAATTGTCGAATTTGTTTACAAGCAGATGTCATATTTCGTCAACAAGAGTATCGATTTCTCGCATAGCATCAAAGCAACCGGCCTGCTGTGGTCGACATATATGCTTAGTATTTCTTAGTATTTTCTAGTATTTTTGACTACTACAGAAAGTTTAGAGTTGCAGGCCCCTTGGGGTTTGTCCTATTTTTCCAAAGGGATTTGAGTATTTCAAACATGTTTTGACCTCTTGTAGTTTGCAATTGGGTATTTTCATGGCGTGAAATTACTCCATGGCAGCGATTCTCAAACTATGGGTCGCGACCCACTGGTGGGTTGCGGGCTGATTTTTGGTGGGTCGCGAAGGCTTGGGCAATATTGTAATAAATTATACTGCTTGCCGTTTTCTAATTTACAAATATTCCTTTGGAGAATATGCAGAGTTATTTCTGCTTAGTAGTTCTGTTTCTTCTTAATTTATACAAAACTATTTATTTAACTGTATTATATTATTATATTGCAACTACTGTCTGCGTTCTGAAATTGATACTGAAACTTTGAATTTTCATTCTGGGTTTATTAGGTTAAAATATTGCATTTTCCTAGTGTTTCCAAAAACTAAGTTTAAGTTGTTGCTTACAGTATGCACTTTCAGTTAGATTCACACGCCATGTTCAGTAGTTAAATATAAAGAAAATTGAAATACCAAAAATCAGAAAAAAAAATCACCAATCTTCGACAAGAAACCTTATTTTTACCGATCTTTAGTAATGCATAACTTCTGTAAAATATTTCTTAATGTAGACCAACTGATCTTTTACAGAACACAGAACAACTGAAAAGAGATTTCAATAAAATAAGTATGTATGAAGGCTATGACCAAAATTCCAAGAAGATTCATCTGACTATCCAGCAGTACTATATTTCTAAAAACTGCCACCAATTTTGAAAGACTTTGTAAAAATTGTATGATTTTTTTTATTCCTAGAATGTGGGCGAGAAAGTGATGAAAATGATGAAATGTATTTAATTAAAAGGTCAGTCCAAATATGAAAAAAATGACGTATTTTAGGAAAAATTCTTGGTGGTGGGTTGCCAAATCCTATAAAAATTGAAAGTGGGTCGCAAGCTCAAAAAGTTTGAGAACCCCTGCTCCATAGTTTTATCCCGAAATGGTGCGTGCGTTGTATAAAGAGGAATGAGTTCCAGATTCATCTGGTTACCTTGTTCTTTCTGAAATGCTTGAAACGCATTGACGAGTATTACATCTGTTATGTTTGTCTGGCTGACATGCCTATTCATGTGAACTCACATGCCTCCCAATTTGGGAGTCCAAAGTGACTCTTTTACACAAAGTTGTATACGGTTTCAAGAAAGTATTCGCTCAAACGTAGTTTTTGCTTGGGTGATTTCTTGAATATTGAGGATTCTTGCGATGACGTGCCTTTCAATGTCATATTGAAAGTGGCATGACGTCACAAGCCACCTCCAATGGGCTATAGGGTCTCTTTACGCCTATGCGTTTTACAATGTCCTTTTCAGGGCACTGATTAAACCCGTTGTGGTATGAGCTATGAGCTCTTGTTGCGCTTATGCGTTCATTCCCTCTTCTAGGGCACCCCTTCCTATTTCATCACCTTTTCCTTTCCTAATCCCATTCTATCCCTTGTCCCGTTGTCCCTCAGGTAAATGATGAAATATGCTTATATATATGGCGATGGCACAAATGTCCCAAATGGAGGATAACGTGCCTCTGGAGCCGGCCTTCTGATACCTGATGATGTACGCTAGAGTTGTTTTGCCTGTAGTGAATTCGATTGCGTTGTAGGTTTCTTCAATTATTCAGGATACCCATTTGAGTACATTATTAATTTTCAAAGATATCCATCGAAAACTCCATTCCACTATCCAAAGCACCACGCGTGCCAGAGGGTTATGTTCCATCTTGTAAGATTTATGTTCACACAAATGCCAAACATTTCACTGCACAGTATTCCCATTTGTTAGCGAAAAACTCATCATCATCGCTGCCCACCGCTGCTACCCACTTCCTATAGCACATTCTCCCGAAATGGACTATGAACATCCCATAAAAATGCGGCGGCTCTCCCATTTGGTCAGAACATTAAGTCCGCCACCGAACACACAATAAAGAATATTTCCACACCATCGGAGAAAAAGGCCTTTCCGGGCTCCCACCTCTGTCTGGTGGATCGGATCTGGAGATTGTCGGCACTGTGGAGCAATCACAATTACGAGAACCGGAGCTTTTTGGAAGACGTGGCCAAAATAAATTCAAAATTAAAGACCGGTCCAGCAAGTATGGACGCAGTAAAAGAATACTGGCATTTCAAAACTATTGTTGGCTAGTTCTTTTTGCAAGCTACATCCTGTTGGTCTACCTATTTTC
Source organism: Aedes albopictus (assembly GCF_035046485.1). Classification (NCBI taxonomy): domain Eukaryota; kingdom Metazoa; phylum Arthropoda; class Insecta; order Diptera; family Culicidae; genus Aedes; species Aedes albopictus. Next base: position 463,543,407 of record NC_085137.1, read on the forward strand.
TCAGCATTTGTATAGTGGTTTTTGCGATTCCAATAGTTAGTTTCAAAATACACGAACTTTCAGCGGCACATCATCGAAAAAATGTGCACAAACGATGTACAGAGCTTGAAAGGTCATTTAGGAAATGAACAAACTATGGTGGGTGTAAGTAATAAAACCGTGCAAGCAGCAATCAGCAAACACGGTGGGGATAACACCTTTAAGCATATGCAAAAATTTGGTAAAAAAATTAAGATCTTTTTAACTCTCCTTTAGATCAGCAAATAATGAAGGTATTTGAGCACAAGAAAAAACCATCTGACTTACATAGAACCAGGTATGACCAAAAAAGTTCCCATTTCGAATTCCAATGTTCATCGTGCCAAAGAACATTTGAATTTCTGATCCTATAGTAAGCAGAAACAGCCAAAACGAAGCCCGAAACAAGAACCATCGATCAGGCTCAGACAACTGAAGACTAGGTGCGTCCATACTTTCTGGGGCAGTCTTTATTGTTGGTATGATCATAATGGTTAGCTATTATTCAATAAAATTTTTACTAAGTTAAAAAAAATACATCACGAACAGCCGGAACCATGTATTTTACTAAGTCATTAAGGGATTGTTCTAATAAATTACAGGCAACATACTTATGTCGAATTCGTTTTTGAACCTGGGTTGGAACTGGATCGGCGGAAAATGTGTAAACAAACAACGTCAAACAAACTTTAGTACAAGCGAAACCGAAGTCGGGCTGGGGTTGAAACTGTGATCTGATCCAGTTCCAACCCAGGTTGGAACTAAATCAAAAACGAATTCGACGTGAGTTGCATGATAAGATATATGACGGCTTGCCAAAGAAATAATCGTAGAATTATTTCCTGGAGTTCTAAAATTTCATGACTAATGTTAAACCCGACGTTATTCAAAAGAAACCAAGACCGATTACCGATTTTAGCCACTTCATCCTTCCATTCGACCTTTGTTCTCCTCCTGCCAAAGGCTGGTGGCCGGCGGCTGCTTTGCTTCCGAACCGTTTGGCGCGGTTTTCGGTTTGCGTGACTTGGAGCAATACACACGGCGACGTGTCCGACGGCCACTTCTGGAGCAAACCATTCGCTGGCCCTGGCTACCCTGGCCCACCCCATGCTACTTGCTAAAATAACAAGAAATGTGAAAAGGATAAAATGAGCCATCACCGGACCTGCGGAAGAAGTTCCCATGGTGGAGGTCGCCCACAACGCAACGCCGGATTGAAATAATTTCCGGAAAATTTTCATTATAATTCATTATTAATTATGTTAACGATGATTGCTCGCGCGCGTTGGCGCTTGCCACGTGGTGGTCGACCGGGAAACTCGTAAAGGATGTGAAGGACTCGTTTTGGAAAATTATGAGGCTATCGGGTGGGGGGCGGGGGACTTTGTGGTCGGTCACCACCAGGTCGCATCGGACCACGAGAAAAACGTGCTGTGGCAGCTTGGCTGGAAAAACAAGAGGACAATTGCTGCGGTTGCCTTTACAGCAAAATTATAATAAGCGTTTAATTAAAGCCACTTTCATCTAGCAGAAAGTTCGTTTAAACTCGTACGTTCAATGGCGAATAAGGAGCGAACGGGAACATACGGCTGGTGACATGGGAAATAATTGAATTTGCTCAGATTACAGAATTACAGAATTACATCAATTCACATAGCGGTTATGGTGCCTTTCTTATAAAAATACGTCATCAGCTACTCCTACAAAGAGCTTTCCAAAGGACGATAAAGTCGAGCCCTGTGTTCGGAAGCAAGTTCTTATCCCTCCAATGCATGGACTTGGAGGAAGATATGCAGGAGCAGTGTGAGTTAGGAGAAGTGCAGATGTCCATCCGCATAAGAGGGTATCCAATCCATTCAGTACGTCACGCTAAATTTATAAATTTTTGACCCCCTCCCCTTCGTACTGGTTTTTCTTATAATTAATGCATTGCTTGTCACACGTTCGAAAAAACCCCTCCCCCGAATAAGCGTGACGTACTTCATGAATGCCCCAAAGAAACGGGTCTTCTGGAACGAAGGTAGTATCGATCACGGTTCGGCGGTCGAATGGGGTGGTCGTCTGGCAGCCATAAGCGGAAGCAGTCTACTGGAGGCTCTGGTCAAGCTGAACATATACATCACCAACGAAGTTAGTGGATCTATGACATTTGGTCGAAAGACATTTGGTCGAATGACGTTTGGTCGAATGACATTTGGTCGAAAGTACATTTGGTCGAACGGACATTTGGTCGAATGGCCATTTGGTCGAAACCCATTTTGTGGAAGAAGTAGCATATGACATTTAGTCGAATGGACAATTCGTAGAATTGACATCTGGTCGAAAGGCACTAACTGATGAAAAGAGATTTAAGTGGAAAATTGATATTGTGATCAGCGTAACAAAAATTAACCTTTGGTCTGTCTCAAGAGCAAACTTATGTGTCTCTGACAGATTTTGGGCCGCTGAATCCGTATCCGGCCTCAGATTTGCAGATTTGAGGTATAGCTCAAAATTGTGACGTGCTGGAGCAAATCTGAGCCCGGTTTCGGATTCAGCGACCCAAAATCTGTCAGAGACACATAAGTTTGCTCTTGAGACAAAAAAATGTTGCGCTGTGTAATATTATAGATTTCGGTATCTGAAAAGCCCTCTTGGCTCGCGTTCAGTTCAAACGCAGCACTGCGTTAGAGAACAGCCTATGTTTGAAAGAAGTAAAAATCTCTGATGAAAAAGTCTGCAGCTATAAGATCCAAATACCAAGCGGAAGAGCAGCTTGTGTTCAAAAGGAGAAATAACATTCAAACACAGTAGAAATACGAAACTTGAAAGAATAGCTTATGTTCAAAAGAAGGAAAAATCATTGATAAAAAATAACATCTATAATGTTCACTCTCAGTACAAATAACAAACTTGAAAGAACAGGATATGCCGAAAAGAAGGAGAAACCTTTGATGGAAAAGTCAGTATGTTCTATACAAAAACGCAATGAAATGATGAAACTTGAAATAAGAGCCGAGGAGAAGATAAGTAATGAAATAAGAAGAAATCTTCGATAGAAAATCAACTACTTCAACCATGCCAACGAAAACTACACTGCACTAAAATATTTGCTATTTAATGTATAATATTATTAAATACGATTAAATTGCTATACAACCAAATAAGTTCAGTTACCACAATAGACCACAGTAATGGTCGCAGTGGTTCAAATCCCGAAAAAAAAAAAGTTCAGTATGTAACATATAAATTATGATACCGAAATCTATAATAATATTTTCCACTCAAATCTCATTTAATCAAATAGTGCCAGATGTCCATTCTACGAATTGTCCATTCGACTAAATGTCATATGCTTCTTCTTCCACAAAATGGGTTTCGACCAAATGTCCATTCGACGAAATGTCCGTTCGACCAAATGTACTTTCGACCAAATGTCATTCGACCAAACGTCATTCGACTAAATGTCATTCGACCAAATGTCCTAAAGCCAGTAATAGTATGTGACGGATTTCGCGCAAACTCGAACAAATGTTGGCAGCACCCTCTCAGATTACAACGAAACTTTCTTGGTGTGTAGACCTTGCCCAGGTAAGCCACTTTGCATACTCATTTTTCTAATTTTTTTTCTCGACTGACTTTTGAAGAGGGCTAAACTTTTTTTATGGATTTTTTAAAAATGTTTTTAATCAAAAAATGACTACTCCTACAAAAAAGTGTTGTATGGGTGATTATCACACAATAAGTCAAATTTTAAGAAAAAAATACTGAAAAAAATCCAAAATGAGCCCTACACTGAAAAAAATCATTTCTAAAAATTCATAGTTGATTTAAAAAAAAAACACCATTTTTGATTTTGATGAAATTTTGTCTCAAGACAGGTAATTATGTTCCCTACCAACCGTCCATACATCACAAGATGGGCACTTTTAAGGAAAAAAAGTTTTTCTAACAAAAACTTTTCTTGTTCGAATGATTTTTTTTTTCAGTGTATTTTGTTATCAACAATAAAACCAGTGAAGGCCATAACAATCCCAGAATCCAATGAAACTCAATTTTCTAGGAGATTTTGTGTTATTTATTCAATCATTTGGAAGGGTTTTCCTATACATAAAAAACTTCAAAATATTACAAATGTATTTTCTTAGGAAATGTAATGTTTGATCGCAATATGTATTGAAGTGCACTTTTAAATATACAATTATTTATAATTATGAATTTTTCAAATATATATATATGTGTCTTAGAGCCAATTTCAAACATGTTCTTTTCTATTTTTTTTCCGATCATACTAAATATTTTTGGTTCATCTTCTGAATTGGAATACCTGTTTACCTTTACTTTGTCGCCAGGAATAGGCAAAAAACTATGGAATTTCTGAGTGCCTGGTATTGTTTTGGCGTTATTATATATTTCTTCGAGATCTTCTGACATTTTAATGTACTGTTCAGTGGATACGTAACAGAAATTTAATTTAGTTATATTTTTATCTGTCTGTACAACCGCCCAGTTATATAACTCTCGTGGAGTTGTTATGGTATTTCCATAATCTCGAGCAAGACTTGCTCTCTTTGCCATTCGCTTGAGAGTGCCACCAATAGCATCACATGGACCTTTACAGTGGGACGTTGCAAAAAAATGCCATTCTGCTCTTAATGCATGCTTTGACTGGAATCTACATAGACTACCAAAGTTCTTCTTATTTTTGTATTGTGATGCTGCCCCATCAGACATAAAATAAATTTTAGAAAAGTTCGTTAATTGTTTCATAAAATCTATCATTTTTGAGATGAACAACTGGACCGCAACTGTATCGTAAGCCATTACTTCCGATATGATAATGAAGCTAACATTTACAAGTTTATTATCTTTCATATAGTAAATTTCAAATGGGTGTATTGTGGCTTGCGAGTTGTTCCAATGATATCCTCGAGCAGCGTTTTGAATTATGAATAAATAGTTTTCAGAGAAATCACAAATCGCAAGAATTTCATCATCCTTTAATGTATCTTTTTTATTTCTGAGAAATGATGATTGTTGTTTATGAATAAAGTCGTGTGTTATAAGTTGTCAATTTTATCAACAAAATACGGAACAAATTCATCAACAGGTTTAATAATCGTCTCTAAATTACTGCGATCAGTATTCAACCACTGCTGAAATATAATCTCTTCTTTGTCATTTGATTCTAATATCAATGTAAGTTCCTCTTCAATGTGTTCATTACAAGCTCACTTTTCACAAGCACTGAAAAAGCAATTATCTGTTCTGGTTGAAATTTCGCAAAGCATTTTTTGTATTATTTCATCTTGTGACACAATTCTTATACTGTTGAACATTAAATTTACATTTTCATGAATAGTACATATACATACATTATGTATACCAGTAGAATCAAGTAAAATACAATGCTTTGGTCGCAACTGTGTAAATACTGTGAAACCAATATTCACAGTTTTGTACATATCTACAAAAATCATATAAGCCTCTTAGAGCGACATCATCAAAAGTCGTTTTTGAACTTGTTGTTTTTTTTTCATTTCGAACCTCAGAAACAAAATCATTTGTTCCTGGCATTGGCCTGCTGATATCATTATCATCAAAAAATTCTCTTACTATTTGTTTTGTATCGTCATCAATACCATGCCCCCTTCTTTTTTCGGTGGTACGTTAAACTCTCGGTTGGTGCGTTAAACTCTCTTGTGATTTTATTTACCGACCAAGACTTAGGAAGTACACACTCAATCCTGAATAGCCTATTCAGCACTTTTTTGACGAAAATAGAACAGCAGAACTATTTCGGTAGCTTCGGTAATCGATTTTACTGAAGCTCAGTACACCAGCTGTCAAAACCTGGTGCAAAAGGTAAACAATGCAGTATAGCAGTATACAGCTGTTCTATTTTCGTCAAAAAATTACCGAACACGGTATTCCAAATTAAGTGTGTACAGATAGTATTTTAATCTGTTCGCTTCTGTCAGTTGTAGGGTGATTGAACTTATCCTTTAACTGCATAATTATCTCGTCATACGCTTCCACTTTGCCAACATCCGTTGAATCTATTCCGAAGATATTTTTTCGAACTGCTTTCGTAATCTGCAATGATTTGTTTATGCGATATTCCATACTTCTCATGTTTCTAGATGAGATTGGCGATAAACTCAATGTTTCAGCAATGGTATTAAACTTCTCAATATTATGGGGACCCTGTAGTTGATCTGTTGACGGAATTGACTCCAATGATGGAATAGATGGTACCATATCTGTAAGATAAAAGTAAAGGTTAACAATATAATAATGAATGCAGTGGAAAGTTAATGATAGTTATTTATGCAACGAGTTGCAAAAATGATTTTTTTTCGCACAAGTAGTACATTTATCCAACGAGGCTTGCCGGGTTGGATAAATACGAAGAATACTGAAAAATGTAGTTTTGCAACGAGCTGCAAAATGAGTTATATAAAAGAAGCTAACACGTTGAAGGCTTACTTACCCAGCTCATGTTCGATTTGTTGACCACTCGTTGACGGTTCTGGTTCTGGAACATCATGATGTTGCTGCCCACTAAATGATGGTTGCATAGTTTCGTCGTTTCCATCCGATCGGCGTTTTTTCGTATTCGGGCTTCTGTTGTGACTTATCAATCCACGACATGACTCACAAATACTCATCGATTCGTCGATTTCATGTGTATATCCCATGGAATGAATTTTATCTATCAATCTTAATGACATGCCCCGTAGATTATGACGGTTGCACTTTGGATTGTTTATTTTTGCACTGCAGTTGAATTTGTTGAATTTTGATTTATACGATTGATCCATTACTTTTCAGAACTGCCTTTAATAACCAAAGAGAAGTAACACGTTGAATGATACCGATTCATTTTCTTGTTTTGTTCATATTTGCTTTAGGTACAACTCTTGATTTGTTTTTTTTTTTCGATTAGGTAGTTCGAATCTAATAAATAGCCTTACCTAATATTAGGTAAGAACATGGGGTAGAAACGTTTGGGTAGAAATTACAGCAGCACGTATGAAATGCGTGTTCTAATTGTATATTGTTTCGTACTTCTAGAGTGCTGCTGCGTGAATATGGGTGCATTGCATTGTCGCATATGACACAATAAGATTCATTGCATTTTGAGATTACTAGATAACCTTCACTGGTTTAGTTTGTTTTTAAAAAAGACACTGAAAAAATAATAATTTGGACATGAAAAAGTTTTTGTTAGAAAATTTTTTTTCCTTAAAAGTGCCCATCTTGTGATGTATGGACGGTTGGTAGGGAACATAATTACCTGTCTTGAGATAAAATTTCATCAAAATCATAAATGGTGTTTTTTTTTAAATCAACTTTGAATTTTTAGAAATGATTTTTTTCAGTGTAGGGCTCATTTTGGATTTTTTTCAGTATTTTTTTCTTAAAATTTTACTTATTTTGTGATAATCACCCATACAACACTTTTTTGTAGGAGTAGTCATTTTTTGATTAAAAACATTTTTAAAAAATCCATAAAAAAGTTTAGCCCTTTTCAAAAGTCAGTCCAGATAAATTTTGAAGAAACTAAGTATGCAAAGTGGCTTATCTAGTCTTGGTGTACATACCCAGAAAATTTCATTGTAATCTGAAAGGGTGCTGCCAACTCCGAATACGATTTGGGGCGAAATTCGTCATGTACGTATCGCAGGGAAGGTCAAGACTTTATCATCGATGTCACTTTTTGCAGTTATGTGTTGATGAGGGCAATAAACTGAAGACCCACAGTGAGCATCAAACCATCCGGTACCAAGTTGGAGGCAAGACACGGCTGGAGTCAAGTGGAACACATATGAACGAGCGGAAGAGGAAGACAACGAACTTGAGCATGAGCAATGAGCATTGGTGACCGTACACTTCGTAGTTGCTACTCCGTGATTGACGTGAGCTTTCGAAATTGTACAGAGAACCAATAGGCTTGGGGCTTGGGATTTGCCAACATCCTCAACGTACACGTTTCGAGAACTCAAACTTTATTGGGTCAATGACGCGCTGGTCACGTTCTTACGGAATACCGGGGAAGGGAAGGAATGTTAGTTTGAAAACCGTTGCTACTAGAGGTTGTATGTACTACTGGGCCCTCCACAGTTGTCACGGGAAGGAGGTTTGTTAGTAGGAAGGGATTGATTGGTAAGTGTTGCGATCCATGCAACCGTACAATATATTTACACACAAATGTGTCACCTTACAAGAATGGTGAGACCATGAAAATTTTAAACGAAAATTTATGGAATGAAAAAGATTTTGCGTCACCTCGCAATTAGGAGGACTGGTGAACAAATATGCTACGTGCCATGAATTTGATATATGATACTTTGTGCTCGCATGCACAACAAAGAACAACGCTATACTTTGGAAGAGGAAGACAGTGAACTTCAACAAAAACGTGTTTGTGGAACCACTTTTTTTTCTCTGTTGGGGACATAGTACCACTGCGACCATTAATTTGATCTATTGTGGTGTCATCCTCTTTACTTTTGCCATACTGAAAAGACTCATCACTATGGAGAAATGATCATCCTCACAGCTATTGGCGTGTTTCCCATTCAGGTACTGCATTTCGTATGAAATCCAATACCTGTTTGGGATGAGAGGCCCAGATTTCCCAAGGCTCCATCAAGTCTTTATCAAGGTAACCGCGGCGCTTTTGATAAAGTGCAGCACACTCACACAATAAGTGTTCAGAGCTTTCGCTCTCAAATTTACAGAAACGACATTTGTTATCTTGTAATTTCCCAATTATATTTAGGTAATATTTGCAAGGGCAGTGGCCTGTTACTAGTCCAGTCTAAATGCTTAAATCATGTTTGTTCAGGTTCATTAACCTTAATGTTTTAGAAGCATCTGGTTCAATGAATCGCTTAGATTGACGACAATCTGTAGTGTTCGACCAGATAAGTTTTATTTTTACTTTTTTTTGTGGAACCACTTAGCCTGGAGGACAATTCACTGAATCTCAGTGCAGACGAACTGGTAGCGGCGCTATCTGAGAAACACAAGAAACAGTCGACACTCCGTCTACTGATGGAACCCAAAGATTGCTGATCTGCGTGCACAGTGCTTTCGAGCTACAAGGACGATGCAGAGGGCCAGTATTGAGGGAGCAACGAAGGTTACCTTATAGAGCAGCAAGAGCTGCATTGAACAAAGCGTTCAAGCTCAACAAGAAAGCCAGTCTTGACTTGACGATCTCTGTCACAAGGCCAACGTGAATCCATGAAGAAAAGTATACAAAGTAGCCATTTCGAGGACAAAAGGTCCTACTCAAAAGATTCTCGGAAAAGATGGCTGCCCACAACGTATGCACGTCGATCACGAAAGCCACGACGAAAAAATCAAAGTAACTAAAAAAGAGCTGGTTGCGATAGCGGAAGCCTTGCTAACCGAGAGAAGAGGTAAGACTCCCGGAGGTCCATTAACATATTGACTAATATTTCTATTGGATGCTGTTGGCAAATTGCTGGAAAAAGTGATCCTGAATAGGCTCACGAAATACACGGAGTGCGAGAGCGGTCTGTCAGAGATGCAGTTCGGATTCCGATAAGGCTGGTATACAGTAGAGGCTATCAAAACTCTAGTGGGTGCTATGGGGACGGAACAGAAACAACAGAGAAGGATGAAACCGTTACTATGTGGTGGTCACCTTGGGTAGCAATCGCCGATTCGTTACCCAGATTGAGGCTGAGTAGTAGGGCTGCAAAGTCCTGGTCCTTACACAAGTCCCTACCTCATGCTTCGACGGGTCAATCGATGACAAAAATCGCCAGCTAAGAGTTGTGCAGCCTAGGCACTGCTGTCCTCTGACTTCAGCTTGATTGAGGAGGTACGTCCAGAACGTCTGTTCACTCAGGAGGTGCTGCTCAAATAGCGTCTTTTCTGGCATGCTATACCTAAAGCTGACAGCCCCACCACGGTAGATAGCGGACCTTAGGTCAACAATCTACTGTTTGTGAAACTCAAAAAACCTTACAGAAACCGAAAATAAGTATCTGGGCCTGATCCTAAAGAGCTGCTTCCAGCTTCGCACACTGAGCCCAGAATGAAAAGGGCATTCCACAGGAATCCAATCTGGGTCCAACCCTCTGGAACGCCAAGAACGACGATGTTTAAAGCTGTAGCATCCCAGAGGAGTAAAGATTATTGGCTTTGCGGACGATGTGGTTTTGCTAATGATCGGTGAGTCACGAAAAGATGTTGAAATACTTGTCACGGAGATGATAGACGCTGTGGAAGACTGGCTGCGTTGGAAAAAGCTATCGCTAGCTTAAAACAAGACCGAGCTGGTAGTTATCAGTAACCGGATGACAGTGCAGCTTGGAAGAATCATGGTCGTCGAGTGCACCATTGGCTCAAAGCGCGAATTCAGAAACTTGGGGTGATGTTGGACGATCGGCTGAACTTTAACAGCCATGTAGACTACGGGGTATGACTGGGTTTACGTAAAACTTGGTATTTTTCGGCTTTCAGTCACAGAAAAGCGTTGATTATTTTAGATCATTGCCAACGTTTCGATCCTGTGGTTGGGATCTTCATCAGGGCTCGATGTGAATCAACTTGTTTTCGATTCGTGTTGATCACACGGCGGAATGTCGTTTTCTTCTCTGCACAGCACTTGTTTCATTGGACCCTAGCACCTCGATTGAAATGGTGGGTGGGTACACAGTTCGAGTCACAAAACTTGGCACTTTGGGAACACTTCTGTTCGTGCTGGAGTAATTCCATCCCGGCCAGCCAGATGAAATCGAGGCGGTTGAAGAATTCGTGTACTTGGGATCACTGGTGACCGCCGACAGCGACACCAGCAGAGAAATTCAGAACTGCATTGTGGCAGGAAATCGTGCTTTCTTTGGACTCCGCAGAACTCTACGATCGAATGAAGTTCGCCGTAACACGAATTTAACAATCTACAAAACGCTGATTAGACCTGTCGTCCTCTATGAAAACGAAACGTGGACTCTACGTGCAGAGGATCAACGCGCCCTTGGAGTTTTCGAACGGAAGGTGTTGCGCACCATCTACGGCGGAGTGCAGATGGAAGACGGGACTTGGAGAAGGCGAATGAACCACGAGCTGCATCAGCTGCTGAGAGAACCAACCATCGTCCATACCGCGAAAATCGGGAGGCTACGGTGGGCTGGCCACGTCATCATGATGTCGGATAGCAACCCGACTAAAATGGTTCTCGAGAGTCATCCAACCGGTACAAGAAGACGTGGAGCGCAGCAAGCTAGGTGGGTCGACCAAGTGAAGGACGATCTGCGGACCCTACGCAGAGTGCGGAGCTGGAGACTAACAGCCATGGACCGAGTGGAATGGAGACGGCTACTATGTACAGCAGAGGCCACTCTGGCCTTAGCCTAATCGGTAAGGTAAATACCCTCTCCTCCGAAGTAACAGTCCATTGCGGTCCCGGAGGAGAAATTCAGATGAGGGACGAATTAGGAGCACTGAGCACTGAGACATTCGAATCCCACACAGTGTATTTAAAAGATTTTTTTTAGAACTTCTAAGTCATCCATCTAAAAACACATATACAGACATCCCCTACATTCTTTAATCTGAGTTGATTGAAAAATATGATTTGACCCTCCGAGCCTTTTATCAAAAATCGTTTTTTGAGTGGACAGATAGCCTTGCACTACACTTTGGTGTACGAGAAAGGCAAAAAAGGTGTTTATGGTGCAGTCTGGCATTTACTAAGCCTTATTCCTCGAAATATCAACATGTTCTGTGGCTTATTTGGTTAAAGCGCTGGTCAATCAAAAAGGAAGTCGTGGGTTTGAATCCTAGCAGAACCAGATTTTTTTCTTGGAAATTCTATCTCTTAATGTACCTATTGGGTAGCACACTGTGTCTTCTACTAACAAGTTTCCTAGCATGTTTTGACAATCTAGCAAATTTGGAATACGCCAGTGAAAAGGCAACACTGACATTACGCTGGGTCAACATGGTCGATTTTTTTTAGAACAAAGCTATTGCAGCCAATTACAGAGTCCATTACAAGTTTGCATTTTTTTTTCTATCAAAAATAAAACTACTCATTTGAAGTATTCATTCCTTTCATGCCGCACATAGAATAGGCTTTTGAACAAAAGGTCGAATAACAAAAGATCGAATGGGCAAAAGGTCGAATGGGACAAAAGGTCGAATGAACAAAAATTTTAGTAGGCCAATTTACCAGCTGGTATGTCTCGCTTATAAGACACAATTTTTTGAGAAGTCTTTTTTTTTTAATCTCTTTATTTGGTAGGCTCATGCGCCAAAAAGGCTTAGCGGGGCCGAATTTACTATTTACATATTTCAGTAGACAAGATCGAATCACAGCCATTCTGTGATTCCTGAGTAGCACACAACTTTTTTTTATCTTTCCTACGCTTCGTTGACAGCCGCCGCTTGTTGGTGCCATCGTAGGTCTCGTATGGGGAAATTGAACTGTCGTTCCCGTCGTCGTCGTCGTCGTCGTCTTCATATGTGCTCTGCTGTTCGGTTTGGTTCGTTGAAATGGTAGTCGTTTTGGTCTCGTGTTCGGCAAGAGCACGTCTGCTTCTTGCTACAATCTCTATGAAAGAATCACTCACATCAGGGGAAGATTTGCTGGATTGACTGCACATCGGTGGAAAATCAGCTTCGTTGAATATCGGTTCGCCAACAGGTTTTGACCTTATTTAGGTGCTCGACATAGCTGATCTCATTTTGTTATTGAAAGATACGATGGGATTGGGTGCTTGATTCGCATCTGCAGCACACGAACCCCGTTGAGTATGCCAGCAAAGTAGTGTTTCCAGCGTTCAGTTTGAATAGAGAACACATCACGCACTGTACTTCTTCATGGCTGCGTGCGTTGTGCTTAAGCTACAAACGTCGGTGCGATGATTTACAGTGTTGGGTGTAAGTCCAAATCCAAAGAGTCCAAACCCACCATTTTCAATTTCACAGTTGCAAAACAGAAAGTTAGACAGTGCCTAAAATAAGTGGAAGAATTAGTGACGAAAAATTAGAAATTTTCTACGAGAATCATTAATTCACCACGTAACGTCCAAACCAATTTGTGTACTTTGACCAAGAGATTAATGTTTGCATGTATGTTTGTTTTAGCCCGATGTACAAAATAATTAATCAAACCCCGACAGTTCAATGTAGAAAATTTGACGACGAACGATAATACCGATTGTAAGTTTGATTTAATAATTTCCAAAGTACAAAAACTATATAATAAACCTTCCAGAACCCCTGAAGAAGACCAAAAAAGTGGTCGAAACGTTGGGCAAAGTCAAATAACATCGTTTGATTTCCTCAAGAGACTGCTTAGCCGGTTACGTAGCATAGGTATTTTGAATGGTTTGCCTTTCCAAACAAAGACTCGTTTGATATTGTGCGCTTGCTCGTAGCGCAGCGCAATAACATTGCTTACCATCTCAAGGTACACACAGTTACGCGTGTTGTGCAACTGGAGACTTTTAACGTCCGAAAAAGAAGTTTTTGCTGCCCTCATTGAGAGAAACATTGTAGTCCTGTTATAGAAATCATATGCATTTCAGCCACTAACATTTCTATAGGGGGCATCCATAAAGTACGTCACGCTTAGAGGGGGGGAGGGGGTTCTGAAAAGTGTGACAAGCAATGTATTAAATATAGGGAAAACTCGTACGAAGGGGGGTGGGGGGTGAAAATTCCCATTTTTAGCGTGACGTACTAAATGGATGCCCCCATAGGAAATTTTTCCTTCTTTTGTTTATAGGCTGTTCTTTCAAGTTGTGTTAATGTAGTATTTATTTAATGGCAATTTAGTTTGATTTATTGTTCAGGAATTTTTTTTCTTCCTTAATTTATAGGCTGTTTTTTTTTTAACTTTTGTTACTGACATAATTATTAACTCCATAGGGACTTATATTTCAATCATAAATTTTGCCTTCTTCTTTTCTAACTGTTTTTCATTGACTACTTGTGCTCAGTGATCATCCCCTCTTGTATTGACTGGTTTGCTGAATATGATATACCGCGCGGCCTTTATAATGTTCCAAACGCACATTTGCACGAAATTCCACGCGGCAAATCCCCTGGGAACGAAACAACCGCACTTGAGGAAACGCCGCAATATTATCTTCCATAAGAATGGAGTAAAAGGGGAGCAAAAAACGCGGCTGTTCCTTTCGTCAGGGATTTGCCGCGTGTACTTTTGGGCAAATGCGCAAATATTGACAGGTAGATCCTAATAATTAAAAATTGAGTAAACACTTTCATTTTGTTTGCTCATACAGGCGTTACGCTAAAAATTGAAAATTTTTGATCCCCCTCCCCCTGTCCTATACTGAATATATTGCTTGTAAACACTTTTGCGAAGCCCCCTCCCTCTATAATCATGACGTACTTCATGGATCACCCCTATAATAGCCAGAGATTTGTCCTTTTCTAGTTTATAAACTGTTTGGCTTTATTTAATCGGTGTAATGATTGGAGTTTCAAATGACAATATTCCGATTCCGAGTTTTAGTAGACACTTTTTTGTCTTCCATCAACGATTGTTTTGAAGTTGTTGAACAATTTTGGTATCACTGGTTCTATTTTTAATCGTCGTTTTTCTGTCAAATTCTGATCACTTTTTCATGTCTTCCAATTCTGAAGCAACATTTGAAAAGGGCCGAAGAGGTCTTGTGTTTTTTTTCGAAAACGCTCCTTAGGGCCTAACAGCAGCCCGCCCACGCAAATGAACACCGTTATCCGAAAGATCGATGTTTGCTCTATCTGATAACGGTCTTAGATTTTGTGAATAAGCTGAGGGGGGCTCAGGAGCGACGTGTGAAGTCATTGTTTACCAATGCTTGTATGCCCTTTTCAAATGTTGCTCCAGAATTTGTCTTTAGTCTATTTAACCTTTTTGCCTCTTTCGACCTTTTGTCCTTTCGACCCTATGCCCTTCGACCTTATGTCTTTCGACCTTTTGTCCTAGATTCATACGAAGGTGAATAATAAATCTAGTGAGATTGCCATATCGAAATTATTGCATATAATACATGCTCATGAGAGTGCACAAGCACATATTTTCTGTGCGTACAGTGTATCAAACAATTGTCCGTACATACAGCATTTTTTTGGTCAACATAATTTTTCATTCAAATGTTTATAACTTTTTTATACGTTAATCAAAAACGCTGAAATTTTGACCAATCATGAATCATATATTAGTGCTCCATTGGTAAAATTTTGAGCGAGATCGAATAAGTTTTCTGAAACTTTTAGTAAAACTTATAAGATTTTTGAGCAAATTTTAAACACATTATTTTTTGTAGTGAATATAAAACCTCAAACGAAGCTGCATATGAAAGCCTTAGGTTTAAGCTGTAACACAAAAAAAAAAATTGAAAAAGTTTCATCGAGTACATATTAAGATATAATGTTATAAAAATGTGCGCAAAAATCTTATAAGTTTTACTAAAAGTTAAATAAATTTCAGAAAACTTATTCGATCTCGCTCAAAATTTTACCAATGGAGCTTCAATATATGGTTTATGATTGGTCAAAATTTCAGCGTTTTTGGTTGACGTATAAAAAAAGTTATAAACATTTGAATGAAAAATTATTTTGACCAAAAAATTGCTGTACAGACAATTGTTTGATACACTGTGGCTATTTAAAATTGTTTGAAATTTACATTTTAAAATTTTTAAAGGATTTAGTATGGAAAAACGTACTTTTTGATCCTTTTTCATAATGAACCGTCTATTAATTACGTAGGGGTTTATGGCTAGAGGGGGGAAACATCGTAAAACTTGCCTCCCGTAATAAATGTACAGCCCCGGGGAGTTCATAGTATGGCTGTAACCGTGTAATCAATGAT
Source organism: Aedes albopictus (assembly GCF_035046485.1). Classification (NCBI taxonomy): domain Eukaryota; kingdom Metazoa; phylum Arthropoda; class Insecta; order Diptera; family Culicidae; genus Aedes; species Aedes albopictus. Next base: position 463,559,278 of record NC_085137.1, read on the forward strand.
TATAAAATAAACCCTAGGAATTTCTTTAGAAAAGCAGTGGTGACAGTATTAATTAGCCTCTAATATCCAATTAGGAAAGCAACTGAACTTTATTCAATATGCATCGGTGCATTCGAGTTCAACGTTATTACAACTGAACCATTCAGCGCGGGATGTTGTGAACTGAGGCAGCTATTGCTTCCATTATAGCATTACAGAACGAGCTTAGCTATCAGAAAAAAAAAGTTTGTTAATTAAAAATTTCCATCAAATGCACTGACAATTGATGGTTGACCCATGTTTTACTGTTTAGTTACGGCTCATGCTTTCAGTTGATGCACTATAAGCTATTTTTGCTTCATTGTAAAAACAATACCGTTTTGGATATGGATATGTCTCATTAGAACACACTTTCTGTTGAACTTAATTTGTTTAGAGTGTTTTATCGTTAAGATATATTCATTACTGTGATACTGTGATTTCAAAACATAAATCTTCAAATTCTCATAATATATTCTGCTAACTTCTAAAACAACAGTTAACCGAAATTGTCTCTAAAGTCGTCACGGTAATACGGATTATGAGACCACAGATATGTGATTTACTGTTGTTTTTTTTTTTTTGCAAATATTCTCCACACTCTCTATCGTATATCATTTTGTTGGTGTTTTTTTTACATAACCCTGCTATATATTTAACACTTCATCTTGACTCCTACGACCAAGCTCTTAATTTCACACCAGCGTACATCGCACAGCAAAACACCATCGACTCAATAACTCAATTTGCTCCTTCGAAACAGTTTGAAGGTTTTTGCGGTTTCGCCATGTCCGCTGCTCCGTTTTATGTTGCTGACTTTCCCGAAAACAACATACAGCACAAACAACATGGCCACTACTGGCCAGGCACCTATCCTAGACTTAGCTACCTTTACGATAGATTCATTTTTGCTCTTTCCATGCTCTTGGGTGTACCTAGTTCAAAATGGAAAAAAGCTGCCCGCCGGGCATTGACTGAACTTTGGTAGCCCTGACATCGGTGGACTTTGACCACCACCGCCGCCACGGAGGAAAAGAACCCAAAAAACACAATCCGTCTCGTATCGACGAAGCAGAAATTTAATTTTCACCTTGTTTAACGTTGTACTGTTTTTCTTGTCCCTTCCAGATCCATCGCCAGTCTGAACAAAACATCCCGGGCCGTCCGGGCGTGGTCCGACTGCACCGGCGAGCGAGACCACCTGATATTCTACGACGGCAGCACGACCAACGATCCGGTCCTGGCCAAGTACTGCGGAGGTGATTGGCTACCGAAGGTCGTATCCAGGTGAGTCGCAACAGTCGACTTCAGTGCATGTACGATTAGTTAATATACGTATATTTTTACGACGCTGACGGGGAGCTCTACCACCACGGATGCATGGAGTCTGACGACGCGACGCGACGCGTCGGTACACACATCCGAGCGGGAAGGTTGACAAGCACTTCTCCAAAGACGAGAGCAAACTTGATTGAAGAGGATACCCGCTTGGGCGAAAAGTTTTCCAATTTTGCTTGTAATGAGATAACTTTATCATACCTAGGCGTCTAGGCACGGGAACATACTCTACTCAACCAACCAACCGTGTGTTCAACTTTATGTTGGGCTTGTTATCGTAACGCATACGCAACCAGGGTGGCTAGACTTGGGCTTCTTTGGGTGAAAAGTTTTTCCCGGGAAATGGTAATCGTAGCAAGATGCTGCTAACAGGTCGCGATTATTGGAAAGATGCATCCGTAATCAACGTTTCCGGTGAAGTTATGGAGAAGCAATATGTCAGAAGGAAGTGAAGTTTGGGATTACTTCTTTTTTGAAACATAAATGATTAAAATTTGATTTTGATTTACAGCTGCAGGTCCTCCGTTGGCTCCGCTCAACGCTCGCCAGATCCTACTTTATCTGGCCAATTTTTAACGATTTATCTAGCAGTTACTCCAAGGGCTTTTACAAAAAAATCTCATTTTTTCCGGACATGCTTCCTAAATTATTTTAATCATTTACAATTTCTACAAACATTTTTCAAGGAATCCTTTAGGAATTCCTTCAAGTGTCTCTTCACTCCACTTCCACGAATTCCTTCATAAAGTCCTTCAAGGATCATGTCCTGAAGTCCTTCCAGGAATCCTTCAGATGAAGCTTAACGACGCACACTGGGGCAGGATTGAAAATACATGGAAAAAACCTCTAGCTCGTCGAGATGTCAAGATCGACACTTGGTGTCTTCAGAGAAAATATTTCTATGAACAAGGTTGATATTCTGAACGGTAGCATATTTTTCTTACGTTATTCGCATAAAAGTCCCATAAGTCATTTTGGCCATCTTTCATTTTAGCGGTTTGGTGTCTTCGGCAAAGTTGTTCGGCTATTTATGCTAAAAAAGTTTGCCAAAGGCGTCAAATTTCCAAAGCCTACTGTTCTTGAGATATTAATCGTTTTATAAAATACCTATCTAAAATCAAGTTTTTTCATTAAATTACGTTTGTAAACGAATTTAATGCCCGTTTTCGAGTTATAATAATGAAAAATACTAAAATAAAACATATATCAAAGAAATTAGTTGGAAAAAACAAAATATGCATTGATTTTTTATAGAAAGTTCCTGAAAATCACGCAAAATGTATATAGGACGTTCTTGCAGTCGGGCAAGTTCGGGCAAGTTTTTTCATCGGCGATCACCTAAAAAATACATAGGCTTTCATGTAAATTTTTTTCACCGACATGATATTTGATGATTTTTTTTAAATAGCGTTCAAAGTTTACTGTTTTGTGTGAATTAGTACAACATTTTTGCAGATATTTTACCATGTTGTATGTTGCCAAGTGAACAATGAGAAGTATAAATGCAATCTAGTCTCAGGTTTAGTTATTTTTAAGCTTCAAACAAATTGTAAAACACAAAAATGTCCCAAACACGCCATTTAGCCTTGGTTTTATCATTATCTTATATAATCTTATTTAATATGAATATTTTTTGTGTGTTCAATGATCTAAAAACTCACTTTTATTGGCGTTTCGGACATTTTTGTGTTTTACAATTTGTTTGAAGCTTAAAAATAACTAAACCTGTGACAAGATTGCATTTATAATTCTCTTGGTTCACTTGGCATCATACAACATGGTAAAATACCTGCAAAAATGTTGTACTAATTCACACAAAACAGTAAACTTTGAACGCTATTTAAAAAAAATCATCAAATATCATGTCGGTGAAAAAAAAATTACATGAAAGCTTATGTATTTTTTAGGTGATCGCCGATGAAAAAACTTGCCCGAACTTGCCCGACTGCAAGAACGTCCTATATACATTTTGCGTGATTTTCAGGAACTTTCTATAAAAAATCAATGCATATTTTGTTTTTTTCCAACTAATTTCTTTGATATATGTTTTATTTTAGTATTTTTCATTATTATAACTCGAAAACGGACATTAAATTCGTTTACAAACGTAATTTAATGAAAAAACTCGATTTTAGATAGGTATTATATAAATCGATTAATATCTCAAAAACAGTAGGCTTTGGAAATTTGACGCCTTCGGCAAACTTTTTTAGCATAAATAGCCGAACAACTTTGCCGAAGACACCATACCGCTAAAATGAAAGATGGCCAAAATGACTTATAGGACTTTTATGCGAATAACGCAAGAAAAATATGCTACCGTTCAGAATATCGACCTTGTTCATAGAAATATTTTCTCTGAAGACACCAAGTGTCGATCTCGACATCTCGACGAGCTATAGGTTTTTTCCTTGTATTTTCAATCCTGCCCCCGTGTGCGACGTTCCCCAAGGAGAGAATTCTCCAAGATAGAATCTGGTAGAAATGCTTGCAGGAGTTTTCGGGAGAATTTCTAAAGAAATTCTTGAAGAATTTTCCAGATGAATTCTATTCGGAAAGAATCATTGAGTTGATTTTGGAGGCGTCTTCGATGATATTTCTGAAAGAAAAAAAAAAACTTCAAACGAAATCAAGCATTACTCTATAGATTAACGGCTACGCAGTCTTAGACTTTTTAAAAGGGATTTTTTTTTATTCATCACTGAAGGAAAACTTCGAGAAATCCTAGGAGGAATCTTTGCAAAAGTATCTTGATAAATTACTGGAATTTCTTAAAGGATTCTTAGACGAATTGTGCTAGAAGACTTGAAAAAATTTCCTCGGGATTTTTTGGACAATTTGTTACAGTATTTTTTTAAGAATTTCATAACAAATCCCTGCAGGCATAACAGAAGAAATGCTTGAACAATTTCCTAAACAATCATTGAAAGAACCTTCAGAAAAATCGTTTGATACAATATAAAAAGAACGTTTGAAGAAGTTTCAAAAAAAAAAAAATGAAGGAATTCCTAAAGAATTCCTCTGAGAAATTGATGAAGGGAATGAAGGGAGCATGTGGGGTAGCCCCAAAGGAATCATTTCTGGAAATCTTTAAGAAACTCTTTGGGAATATTACCGAGGAAATTCCTTCAGAAACGCTTGGAGGATTACCCGAAGCAATCGCCAGGGATGGGAACACTCACTTGGAAAGAGTTACACTCACTTGACGTTTTCTCAGCCCAGAAGCATGCAATCAAGAAACGATGTATGGATGACTTTTGCCTTGTGGTTTTGTCTTAAAGTTTGCCGAATAGAGTAGGGGTCGCACACGAATACCAAAGTCGTGACAGCGCTGTGAAAGCGACTCTCCACGAGGTGAGTGTAAATTACAATCACCTCGTGGAGAGTTGCCTTCGCAGCTCCCTCACGACTTCAATATGCATGTGCGACTCCAATTCTATTCGGCAAACTTTTAGACAAAACCACGAGGCAAAAGTCGTTCATACATCGTTTCTTGATTGTAGGCTTCTGAGCTGAGAAAACATCAAGTGAGTGTAACTCTTTGCAAGTGAGTGTTCCCATCCTTGGCAATCGCTGGTTTTGAAAGAAATCTTAGAGGAATTTGTAAATCTAGTAATCTTGGAATAATTTCTAGATGAATCGTAAAAGACATCTAAGATATAGTTTCTGGAGTTCCTAACTTGGAAAATATGCTTGATGGAATCATTAGAAAATATTTTAAGAAGTTTCGTGAAGGAAATCCGGATGAATCCTTGGTGTTATCTCTAAAGAAATCTTCGAAGGTATCAACAAAAAAAATCCTGATGAATACTTTGGGAGAATGCCTAAAGGATTCATTGAAGGGATTCTAGTTGAATTTTTTGAAGGATTTTATGTGGGAATTCTTGAAATTGTTCTTCCTTTTTTAATTTGAATTTCTGAAGAATTCATTGTAGGAATTCCTGAAGCCATTTCTGGCAAAAACTTTCAAAGGATCCTCTGGAGCAATCTCTGTAGAATTTCTTGGAGGAATTTGTGCATTGAGAGAATCTTCGAAAAAAAATCTTACGGGAGTAATTATAGAAAAACGTTTAAAAACCCTTGCATGAAAGAATTTCCGAAGGGTTTTTTCTATAAAAATATTGGTGAAATTCCTAGGGAAATTATGTATAAAATAATTAATGGAATACTTGGAGAATTGCTTGATGAAACCATTTAAAACAATTCTTAGATAATATTTAAAACGAATTCTGAACGAATCTTTGGAGAAATCGCAAAAGGATATATTGAAAGAACCACTAAAGAAATCTTTGGAAGCTTTCCTGAAAGAATTTTGGGATGAATTTCAAAAGGCATCTTAAAAGGAATTCCTTTAGAATTTTGAATAAAATCCTAAACATCGATAGAATCCTGGGAGAAATGATCGAATAAACTAAACAAGGAATGCTTTATCCGATTGATAGAAGAACCTTTGCAGGAGTTTGTAACAAAATCCTAGCAGAAATTCTGAAAGATTTTTTGGATAATTTCCAAGAGATTTTTTTGGAAGAAATACTTATCAAATTCTCGTAAAAACTCCCGTAGGAATTCTTGAAGTGATTCCTGAAGAATTCTCGATAGATATATTTAATGATATCTTAGTCTTGCATTTATCACTTAAAGGCAGAGATAGAAAGTGATCAAGATTGCATCTGAGCAGACACAAACCAATACCAACCTATTCGTGAACAACAGGGGCCCGAGAATACTCGCACTTCTTTATTCGCCAGTAAACGATTTTTTTCTGGATTCCAGGCATTGCTGTCGATTTCTCCAGTTCTTTAAGATAGTATTTCAGGGATTCCTTAAACAATCATTTTTGTTTCTTTCTTCAGTAGTTTTGTAAAGAAAACCTTTTGAATATTTTTTATTGCTTCGGCAGGATAATTTCTTCAGATGATCTCTCCAAGTAGTAGTTTGGGGATTTTTGTATAGAAACCTCTTCAAAAACTGTGTAATAAATTTGTCAGAGGATTCCATTACATTAGAGGAATCTCTAGAGGTTCTGCCTTGGATTCTTTCAGAAAATCCTCCAGAGATCCCTCAGAAATATATTGCGGGATTTCAAGAATTCCACCAATACTTTGGTCTGCATTTTTTTTTAAAGAGATTTCTTTATAAATATCTGCGGATTTCTCTAGAAATTTCTCCAGAAGTTTCGTAAGCATTTTTTCTTTAGAATGACTTGCAGAGTTCCTTTATAAGTCTCTCATGAATTATTTCTGAGTATTACGGCGGTGTCTTAAGATGTTGCTTCTGGTATTCTTTTGGATATTTTCCTAAGCATTCATCCAGGAACTGCTTCAGGATTTTATGTCCAAGAATTCCTGAAATAAACTTAGAGCATTTCTCTTAGTAGTTCCCAAAAGTTTCTCCAGGGGCTTTTATGATTTTTTTTTTGAGATTACCTTCCGAAGATTTCTTCAAAACTCATTTGGGAATTCTCTGAAATATTTTTCAATAATACTTGCGCAAATTGAGGAAGAACTTCTAGAAAATCTCTGCAGGAACATCTGAACAAATTCTGCTGATCTCTAAAGATAAACCAGGTGATATTTCTGATGCATCCACAAAAGCTATTACAGAAAAAGCCTGTTGGAATTTCTTCGGAAATCACTGAAGGAATTCCTCAATTTCCGAAGCAATGTAGGATATGTATAGAATTTTGGGAAAGAATTTCTGGAAAAACTTCATAGAAGATCTTCTGAATAAATCCCTTGCTGAAATTCCGATGCAATTCAAAAAATTCTGAAGATTTTTTTGGAGATAAAAATATCTCATTTTGAGGATTTGAAAAGGAATCCCAGAAGAAATTTCTGGAACATTCCTGAAAGTTTTTTTGCAGAGATTTTCAGTAGAATCCCTGTGGTTATCTTAGAAAGTATTTTTAAATGAATCTCTGGAGTAATCCGAATAAATCCCATGGAAATTCTAGAAAGAATCCCAGAAGAAATTTCTTAAGAACTTCCTGGATTCTTGAATGAATTTCTTATGTACTTCCAGGTGAGAAAAAAATACCAGGGGACACTTCTCGAAAAACTCATGGTGGAATTCCTGTAATAAAATGTTGAGGATTTTTTTAAGAAAACATGTGGTGAAATCCTTCAATAAAATTCTTAGAGGATTTAATGGAATTATTCTTTCAGAAATCTGTGGACGAATTTCTCAAAAACATAATTCTGAATACATGGAGATACGCATAGATAAGCGTTTGCAAATATTCATAGAAAAAAAAACTCTTGAGATATTTTTAACCTTCTTCGTGCATTAGCTGACGCTTACCCCGCTGATGTAGTGCACATATAGGGATCATCATGACCCCAATGCACGACTAGCGTTAATGGAATTGCCGTAATTTCTCTTCCAAATATTCCCGTAATTTCCCAATTTTTGAATTGGGAAAATTTTTAAATTTTCAAATTTTTATTTAAATTTAAAAAAATCCCAAGGAATTCCCGTTACTTTCCTTGGAAATATTTTAGAATAAATTTCATAGAGAATCCGTGAAGAAATTATTGGGATTATCGTTAAAGGAAAAGTCAGATAAGTTTCTGGGGTGATACATTGAGGAATTACTATATGAACTCCTGCTATAATCTCTGGAGGAATTGCTGCCTAAATCATTGCAAGTAATAATGCTATAATCTGTGGAAAAGCTTCTGCAGGAATTTCTGGATTAATCACAATGGAAACCAATGGAAAGAAATCAAACAATTTTTTGGAGTTTCTTTTGATTTTCTCAAAGAATCGCTAAATACATTTCCGGAGGAATCCGTGGATGATTTCCTGAAACAATTCTTGTGCGGATTCTTGAAAAAATCTGTGAAGGAAATCTATAAGGAAACATTTAAAAGCTTTTCTAGAAGATTTTTTATATTTCTGGAGGCTCCTGTAACGAAAATGTTGGGAGCGATCTATAGAAGATGTTCCAAAGAATTTTCAAAAGAAATCCAGGAAGGTTTTATCAAAAAAGTTCTTTGATTGGTTTCTCTAGAAAACTTTGGACAAAATTTCAAAGGGATCAATGGAAGAATTACGGAGAGATGTTACAAGCGTTAGCTTGTGATTGCTTCAAGGGTTCCTCGGGAACTTCTTCCAGGATTCCTTTGGGAACTCTTTTCAGGAATGATCTCTAAAGCTCTATTCTGGTTTCCTCCAATAGCTGCGTTTGGATTTCCTGCAGATCCTTCTAGAATTTCGCGGGAAATTAATTCTGAAATTCTTTCAGATGTTCACAATGGAAACCATCAAGGAGTTTATTGCGGAGTGTTTTGAAGATTTTTTTTCTACAGTTTTGTTTATAGAATTCTTTCAGGTATCTCAGAAGGAATCCTAGAAGGAATTCCTAAAGAAATCTCAGATGGAACCCTTAAGGAATCTCAGAAGAAACTCCCGGTTTAAACCTAGAGGAATTCCAAAAATAATCGCGGATAGAGCTCCCTGAGAAATTACTGAAGGAAATCCTTGAGGGATCCTAGAATAAATTTGTGGAAAAACCATGAAAAGAGTCTGGGAAGAATCTCAGCCAAAAATATCGGGGTAATCCTAGAAGGAGTAATCCCAGAGGAAACTCGGATTTCATTTCTAGTGAAATTTAGGAAGCTTCCTAGGAATTTTGAACAGAAGCAGAAACTGCAGTAATCTCATATAGTATTCGTTAAGATATCCAGGATAGCGTCTGTGGAAGAATCTGGAGGAATACCGGCAAGAGCTTTTACAAATGGAATCTCTTTAGAAATCTCAGAGGAAACACCTGAAAGAACCCCAGAGGGAACTTCTGAAAGAATTCTAAATGAACCCAAAGAAGAACGTCACAAGAGCTTCCCGCGAATCTCACAAGAAACTTCTGGAGGTATCTGGCAACTAATTTGTGGAGAAACCGCTAAACCCAAGCAACACACATGGTAGTCATGTGAGGGTTGCGCAGTAAGTCACTGTGACCTCTGTGCAACCCTTACATGCGCTGCCGTGACTGTTGCCATGTGTGTTGCTTGGGAAGATTTCTTGAAGTAATCCCGGATGGAATTCGTGTATCCCGTCATCAAGTTATAAATCATCATTCTGACGATTTTTTTTGCGAAACATTTTATTCAAATGGCGATATTACGAGTTGGGTGGGACACACATCTTTTTGTATTATATTACTTTAAATCATACAAAAATAGAGAGATCTCGTTTTTACAACTCAAGAAACGGCCCATATACAAAAATTGTTTGATCTGAACAATCATTTATCTTGATGAAGGTGTGTTTCTTTCTTGACTTCGCTTTTTATTCGCTACCCTTCTTCTTGGGATATTTCTATTGTGCTCAAATCCACTATTCAAACGAGTATACTTTTCTGTCACTTCTCCAAATGCTTTAACAAAGTAATCAAATTGACTGTTTATCGTAAAAATCGTACTCCGACTTAGCGCGTTTCACATTTTAGGGTGGAACCTTGACACAGTTTTGCCCATCGCCACCTATAATTGCTTTTCAAGGTCAATAAAATTCCTAGAAATAACGTTTGGCGTCGATAATCAGTATATGGGTTGGGCTAATCTGGAATCACTGCGTTTCTAGAGAAATTGCCCGTTGTCAACAATGCCGGCTTGATATCTTTCTAGGAACTTATTCGTCGCTGGTGATAAATGACGAAAGAGGATCAGGGATAAGCGGAATACATAATGTTTATCGCTCGAAAGTTCGCGCCTTCCAACAGTTTGGTTCATCGGTTTTCCAGATCTTTACTATTTACCGGAGAAAACGAGTGACCATTTCCCACTTTCTCAGTGTGTAAGCTCATTTCCATCTTGTGTAGCAAGCCTAATGATGGAGAGTTAATCTCTCAAACACGCTGGTACTATAGAGCTTGCAGACGTTTATTCACCTTTCTCTTTCAAACATGCAGGCGGAATAGGATTTGTTGTCATCAGGAAAGGTTTCCCGATGAAAACAAATCCTATCCCTGCAAGCTTGAAAGAGAGAGGTGAATAAACGTCAGCAAGCTCTTTTGATAACCACTCTTTCTTTTTTAAATTCTGCGGTTGCATATCCAGGCTGGATTTAGGGGAGGTTGATGATTGGGCAATCGGTGTAGTAATCGGAAAGATCTCACCAAGTTCCATCTCGACTACTGCAGCTCTATCGTTAGATACACATTCCTTTTCTACTTCAAGGTCGTATACTTTATCGACTGTGTAAGCATATCATCGACAGTTCAAGGACCTTTTGCTGCTTTGGGATGCAACTCTCACCATTCTCTATTGGACGTTGCAGACAATTCGTTGCAGTATACATACATGCATACATACATTTATTTGTTCAACATCACATTTAAGACAAGACATAATCAACAATAGTACGCCACAATAGGCATCGTACACAAATTACGTAACGCTATAGGGGGAGGGGGGGAGTCCAGCTTAGCGTTACGATCCATACAAAATATTTTTGGTTTTCATACAAAAAAGCGTTACAAGGGGGAGGGGGGAGTCTGAAATTGCCGATTTTGGCGTTACGTAATTTGTGTACCATGCCATACTCGGTTTGTGGCTGCCGCTCTCCATCCTCGGTCGCGCCCAATGCTCGCCAAGTCACGCTCCACCTGGTCCGCCCATCGTGCTCTCTGCGCTCCACGCCTTCTTGTGCCAACCGGATCCATTGCAAACACCAGCTTTGCAGGGTTGTTGTCCGGCATTCTTGCAACATGCCCTGCCCAACGTATCCTTCCGGCTTTGGCCACCTTCTGGATGCTGGGTTCACCGTAAAGTGCAGCGAGCTCGTGGTTCAACCTTCTCCGCCACACACCGTTCTCCTGCACACCACCGAAGATCGTCCTTAGCACGCGTCGCTTAGCATGTACATACTGTATACTGAAACTTCCATGTGTACACTGAAGTTAGTAGAATTAATGATTCCTCGCTGTACTACGTTTTGGAACCCCTCGAAAAGGCTCCTTAGTTCGTCGTAGATTAACCTTAAACCCTCCTTTATATAATCAGACGTAACAATGTCGACCAGAGGCACGCATACAAGTGCCTTTTGCTTTGAGACGCCCGTAGTTTCTCCTTCAACTCTACTGAAGCTCCCGTTAGAAATTCGGAATATCTTTGGGAACTATTCCGGCAATTTCATGAAGAAGCTTTCAGGCTATTTCATTTGAAATTCTCTTTCAACTATTGCAAAGTTTCTCCTACAAAAACACAGCGTAACAAAAATTAACTTTTGGTCTGTCTCAAGAGCAAACTTATGTGTCTTCGAAGGATTTTGGGCCGATGAATCCGAATCCAGGCTCAGATTTGCTTCAACACGTCACAATTTTGAGCTTTATCTCAACTTATAGGGCAAAATATGCGATTTTGGGCTTTTTTGACTGCAAGCCATTAAGCATGGAAATATTTTTTTCAGGCAATCAAATGATTAATTGGCCAATTAACATCTAAATTAACGACTCATGCAAAATATTTCGTTTTACCTAATCAAATTTGATAGATTTAAGCAGGGCGGAATTAAAAGATACGAAACTGATTACACTCATTCGAATATTCGTTATAAATTTGCCAGAGGAATTTCTGAAGAAACCTCTTTAAGGAGTTTCTAAGGAATTACCAAAAAAAATCCTGAATTTTGAAGAAATTTTCTGGAAAATTCCTGAAGAACAAAATCTCAAATTTCTAGATTCCTTACAGAATAGCCGGAGAAGATTTATTATTTACCGTAGTCTCTTGTATTGAACACTATGATACTTTTTTCAGTTGGATAGATAAAGATATAGATATTTCATTATTTGAGGGGCCCAGATGCAAAGAGCGTAAGTGACCTTTTCGCCGATTTTGAGCTGCGTGAATCGAAAAATTCTTCATATTCAAAGGTATCAGGAACTTTTTCAAGATTATATTAACGATGATTAGAAATATTACAATAAATTGGCGAAAATTGGGTTTATTCCGAAACTCTTTGCATTTTGCATGGGATGAAAATTTGGTGAAAATCTGTAATTCTTATGTATCAAAAGTGGGTTGTGTCACACTCCCCATTGCTTCTAACTCCCTCACTTCAAACAATCGATAAAAATCTCAATCTCAATCTACAGTTTAAAAGCGTAAGAATCGGGTTTCAAAGAAATTTTTGAAAAAATGTACCAAAAAATTACTTTGCAAACCAACGGTAATACTTATGCTGGAGTTGGTGGAGTGTTTTTTGCAGGAATTTTCTTGGAGAAGTAGCTATTTCTAGAGGAATCCCTGGACGAACTCGGGGAAATTTTGAGAGGAAATTTACAGTGCTCAATGAAAACACTGCACGACACTCCGTTATTCGTCGAAAAGGTCGTGCACCTTTTTGGCCAAAGCCATTAACTTACGAATTTTCAGTAGGCCTTATTGATATTGCTCCAACCACTGGTGAAATCGATGAGCACGTCGATTTGCTCGTTTACTACCATCATGGTTGGTCGCTGAGGGATGCCAAAGCATCCGAGCATTTTTTTTTTTTTTTTTTCCTTCTAAACCATAGGGGGATAATCTGCTCAACAGACACCCTAACAGAAGGTTAGGGTAGTGTAGGTCTGACAGGCCGTCTTCTACAACAAAAGTAAAATCCAGGACTACTCTCTCCTCGTACCCACTAAACCATTCCTATGGTCGCCAAACCCTACGTCTCTCCGGAACCACCAAGAAGGTATTGCTTCAGAGAGGGGCTAGTGCACATCGCACCCACAAGGTTAGCTGCGTAGCCTGCAGCAACGAACATCGATGACTCGCTTTGGAGAGTCCATCACGGTAGCATGCTGGCGCTTAGCCAGTTTCCCGAGTGGTCCTCGCCACTCCCTTTGTCCTCGGAAGGCGGGCAGGGTCAACCCCGCCCGCGCCCTACTGCTGAGCGGACATCAAGAACTGATGCCCACGTGCAACCCGATCTGACCTGCCCGTAAGGAAGGGTATCACTACCCTTCAGGCCCTATCAGATGCACCCGTAGGTTGCAGACAGCAGGATCTCACCTACCCCGACCCTTGCCGGGGACCCCTTTCCAACCGCGGGCTCGGATCCAACCCAGTAGACCGACGCCACGACAGCACCACTACCGGGACTTCCTCTCCGCGGCCACTTAATCGTTGTAAGGGTCGATCTCGACCGCAGGGCACCGGTATGACCTACGAAGCCGACTCCGAACCCCTGGACCACCTCTTGTACTGCATCTGGACTAGCCATTCTCCGAGTCCACGCGCCACCTCCTCTGTAGCTCCCAGACGATGTGGGTAATAGCCGTTGAAACGGCGTTCCAGCCAAACTCATCCCTACACATCCTCTGGACCAAGTTGTCCGGAGTTGTGTCCTCCCCGCATGTGGCAAGCATGCGGTCACGCATTGTGCGAAAACGCGGGCACACGAACAAAACGTGTTCCGCCGTTTCCTCTAAACCATTGCACACTGGGCATTCGGGAGAATCCGCATGCCCGAAACGGTGTAGATACTGTCGGAAGCAACCATGACCTGTAAGGACCTGTGTCAGGTGGAATGTGACTTCCCCATGGCGCCTATTAATCCAACTATCTACCCTCGGTATCAACCTATAGGTCCACCTTCCTTTGGTGGAACTGTTCCACGCGCGCTGCCATTTGACCATAGAGGCCATCCTGACAGTCCTGCGTATGCCTCTTGTGCCGCGCATTTCGAAGCACTCCATGTCCTCACTGATAAGAATGCTGATAGGCACCATACCAGTAATGACGCAGAGAGCGTCGTGTGACACGGTACGGTACGCGCTCGCAACCCTCAGGCACATAAGCCTGTAAGTACTTTCCAGCTTCCGTCGGTAGCATTTAGTACTTAGCGCGGTGCCCCACGCCGGGCCGCCATACCTAAGTATGGACGTAGCAACACTAGCCAGAAGCTTGCGCTTACTGGCGTACACCGCAGAGCTATTGGACATCGTCCGGGACAGTGCCGCAATAGCTGTGGAGGCTCTTTTACAGGCATAATCGACGTGGCTACCGAAGGTAAGCTTATCGTCGATCATCACGCCCAAGTGTTTGACGGAGCGCTTTGACAGGATAGTACAGTCTCCTACACTGATCTCCGTCTGCTGCTCCGACTTCAGGTTGTTAACAACCGTCACCTCTGTCTTGTGGTGAGCCAGCTCCAGTTTCCTGGACCGCATCCACGCCTCCACAACCTTGATCGAGTGGTTGGTAGTCAACTTTACCTCCTCGATCGTTTCACCGTAGACTTCGAGCGTAATGTCGTCGGCAAATCCGACAATCACCACTCCCACTGGATACTCTAACCTCAACACCTCGTCGTACATGACATTCCATAACACCGGACCCAGGATGGAACCTTGCGGGACTCCTGAGGTTATGTGAAAGCACTTCCGACCCACCTCCGTGTCGTAGACTAGTACACGATTCTGAAAGTAACTTCCGAGAATCTTGTACAGGTACTCCGGTATCCCCAGACGCAAGAGCGCATCGGCAATAGCAGACCAGCTGGCGCTATTAAACGCATTCCTTACATCCAGAGTCACTACCGCGCAAAAGCGAATTCCCCTCCTCTTAGGCTCGAGTGCTTTCTCGGCGGTTTTTGTAACCGACAAGATAGCGTCTACGGTGGACCTCCCCTTCCGGAAGCCGTACTGGTTACTCGAAAGACCATTTTCGCCCTCGGTGAACCGCAACATTCTATTGAGGATGATCTTTTCGAGCACCTTTCCCGCCGTGTCAATCAAGCATATTGGTCTATATGCCGACGGGTCTCCGGGTGGTTTCCCCGCCTTTGGCAATAGTACCAGGCTCTGCCTCTTCCAAGCTTCTGGGAAAACTCCCTCGTCCAGGCATTTCTGCATAGCAGACCTGAACATCTCGGGAGCCTCTGCAATAGCTACTTTTAAGGCCAGGTTCGGAACTCCGTCCGGACCTGGGGCCTTACCTACGCTAAGGGACTTAGCTATCCCCGCAAGTTCCACATCGGTGACCCTCTCCTCATCACCAGCCCCAGTCCCCGGCTGTCCTACGAAAGGAGGCCAAGGACTAGGATCATGACGCGGAAAAAGTCCTCCAATGATCCCCTCCAACATCTCTGGAGATTGCTCTGTAGGAGCCATCACACCTCTCGTCTTGGCCATAACGATCCTGTAGGCGTCACCCCACGGGTTCGTATTGGCACTCTGACAGAGACCCTCAAAGCAGGCCTTTTTGCTTGCTCTTATCTCGGTCTTAAGCGCGGCTTTTGCAGCGGCGAACACCACCCGCCGTTCGTTTCGCTCTTCCTCTGATCGTGCTCGCTGCATCCGCCGCCTAGCCCGTAGGCAGGCGCGGCGCAGGTCCGCAATCGCGTCGGTCCACCAGTAAGCCGGTGGCCTCCCATTTCTAGGGTGGACTCGCCTAGGCATGGTCGCATCACACGCACGTGAGAGCACCGCTACCAGCTCGTCGCCGTCTAAACCGATTAAGTTACGCTCACGGCGGAGCGCCTCCCTAAATACCCCTTCGTCGAAGTATGATGTCTTCCACCTGCGAGGGCTTGGCCTTGGCCTAGCCGCCTCTTCTTCTATCCGCTGTCTGCTGTTATTGTAGTCGATACTGTAGCAAACCGCCAGGTGGTCGCTGTGAGTGTAGCCATCATCTACTCTCCAGTTCGAACTACTTGTTAGGCCAGGACTACAAAAGGTCACGTCAATAATTGACTCCGCTCCGTTTCGACTAAAGGTACTCTTGGTACCGACATTAGCCAAGTCGACATCTAAGATGGCCAGTGTTTCTAGCAGGATCTGACCCCGCTGGTTCGTGAAACGGCTTCCCCATTCCACGGCCCAGGCATTAAAGTCGCCCGCTATTACCACCAGGGCGAAGGCCGGTCGTTAAGCGGTCCAGCATTTGCGTGAACTGCTCGATCAGCCACCGCGGAGGCGCATAACAGCTACAGAAGAAGACCCCGTTTACTTTGGCAACCACGAAGCCTTCATAGGTAGTAGACACCAACTCCTGAACGGGGTATTTACCCGTCGTCCATATCGCCGCCATTTTTCTGGTCCCATCCGCGACCCAGTTGCCGTTGCCGGCGGGTACTCGGTATGGGTCCGATATGATGGCGATATCCGTCTCCCACTCAGAAACTGCCTGACAAAGCAGTTGCTGAGCCGCATCACAGTGGTTCAGGTTCAGCTGCGTTACCTGCACTGTGATTTGTTGTTCACTGCGGCTTTCTTGAAGGCCGGGCACCTTGGGCCACCCATCGGATGTCTGTTGTTCGAGGATTTCCCGGTACAGATCATGCAGATGGGCGGACTCGTGCAGCTTTGGGCCTTATGACCTTCAGCGCCGCATCGCCTGCACAGTTTGCGCCTGTCGGGGCCTTTGCAGTCCCACGACTTGTGTCCTGGTTCCAGACACCTGAAGCAAACCTCTGGTGGCTCGTGGAATGTCAGGTGACATACACACCAAACCACCTTTATGCTCCCTACTTTAACGGACTTTTTGACGTCCGCCACAGGTAACTGAACCAAAGCTATCTGTGTCCCTGATGGCCCTTTCCGTAGCTTAACGGCTGCGGCGGCCACCTGCACATCGCACTGTTGCCGCAGTGCCGTGACGAGCTCTTCCACTTCGGTGATCTCATCGATGTCCTTGACCTTCAGAGTCGTCTCATGTGTCAGAGCCCTCACCTGCACACCCTCACCAAGGACCTTTTCTGCCAGCCTCTTATAGGCGGCGCCCTTGTGCTCCTTCTGGCGCTTCAGCTCCAGGATCATCTCGCCCGTACGAGTACGTCTAATACTGCGTACGTCGGCTCCAAGACCCTCAAGCTTAGCTTCGCTTCGCATCATCTTCAAGACGTCCGAGTACTTGGACTGTTCCGTCTTGATGACGATAGCGTCGCCTTTCTCGCGCTTGGCACCTGCCCTCCTACGCCTTGGCTTGGCGTCCTGCGCTACTACCTGCGGATTCGCCTTCTTCTTCCTCTTCCGCTCTACCTTCGTCCAAGGGGGGTCCTCCCCTTGAACCGCCCTACTCTGTGGCTGTTGAGGGCCCACTAGCGGTCGCAACCCCTTGTTCCCATCGTTCCGGGACGGGCCAGCCTTTTCAGGCCCACCCTTCCCAGCTTTCCGGGAACCCTGGCTGGGGTCCGACCTTCCGGCATTATTACCGACTTTCGGGGTAATGATTCGCCTGGCCTTGCGGGCACCGCCAGACAGCTCCTCGCCTGACGGTTGCCTCGCCCGCTTCTGCGATTGCTTGCCCCGTTTGTCGCGAGCAGTCGCTTCCGCCTTATTCGGACTTCCTGCGAAGGAGAAGGCCTCCGTTTGGGTAAACCTCGGCACTTTCTCATTTGCAGGCTCCGCTGCTGCAGCAGTCAGCAACGCGAGTGCCGCGTGCTCCTGCTTGGCATCGTCGATCGACGCCCTAAGTCGAAGCAAGGCCGTTTTCAGGTCCTTGCTTATATTCGACTTAGTGGACGCAAAGTCGATGATTTTGCCAAGCTGCTGCTCAGCCACCTCTATTGCGAACCGTCCTTTGGATCCTCGGTTGACGGCCCTCAACAACCACGCTCCGTCCATAACCTCCACCGGCTGGCTTGCCGGGAAGTGGACTGGAGCACCCACGCTTGAGCTGCGTACGCAACTCCCAGCGCCTATCTCCTCACTTCTCCTTGTCGGAGATCTCATCAACCCGCTTCTTGCGAAGGGGTTGATCCCACCACTACTGCCACCTAGATATTGATTTTGTTTATTTGACTTCATGATTAAATCCCACGAGTAGCACGGGAAAGAATGTCCACCACGCCAGAGCCCTGCATTAACGCGGTAAGGGACTGCTTACTGTGGGGGGTGCCCAGGTACCCCACAGGCTCCGTTAAAGATCGAGCATCTTTTTCACCCCCTCGATCACTCATTCCTCAGCACGGGTCGCTTGACACCTTGAATTGGGGTTAGTAGTCCTATTCTGAGCCGGCGACTACGCGGCTGACTCGCAAGCGGGGGGGTGCGTCAGGTCCCAGAACTTTAGTCCCTGCTGCCCCCAAGCATCCGACCATACGATCCTCAAAATGCTGTGCGAAATCCGGTTGCTTCAGTTGCCATAGATCGCATCGAGGCGGCCGTCCCCAGACTACCATTTTGCACGTATACTGAAGTTTATGTTCATGTTATACGTACTTTTATGCGATAAAGTTACATCGCAAAAGATGCAGTAAAAGTGCCTTATGCATACAAAAGTGGAGGCGCTATACGTGCATTGACGGAAAAATAATGACGCAATATGACTTGAAGCGATATCTTATGCGATGCACGGTAAGAACTATTGCGACGTAATATAGCATCTTATGCGATTTATTTTTGTTCGAAATAAAAAAAATCTTGTCACCTAAGTATCGAACTAATAACCTTTGGATTATCGAGCCGCACTTCACACTTAACACCAAACACTACTAATAAAACACACAGGTTAATTGTCATGACATTCTAACTCTCCTCAGTGCTTGTTGGAAAGCATTTGGTTTCCGTGCGCTGTACGTGTTCGGCAGGCTATCTGGAGATCAAAATAATGTAGCATGATTTCCAGCACAGTTACCACTACTCCTCTCTTGCTAGCATCATTCATTGTTAATTATCAGGAAAACGAAACAAAAATGATGACTTTGTAATCATACTGATGACTTTTATTTTTCTGGTAGCTTTTTGGCACTCCAACAGCACCTCTTTCACTGTTATCACATAACACATCGCAATATGCTAACGTAAACGATTCTAGCTTATGCGAGTTTGTGTGTACGTTTGAACGAGTTTATTTTCACTTTTATACGATTTAGTTTGTACACCAATGCGGGTTCAAGTGACATAATTAGATAAGTACCAAGCGAAGTTGTATAATCATCGCAGTACGCAATTAGGCGAATAAAATTGACACTTTGCGAGTTCACTCGAACGTTTTTGCGAATAAGAAGTTCGTCACAACAAAACATCGGAATATCGTCTACTACGATGTAGCCATACATTATAAAAGTTAATTTGTACTCTTATTTGACTTTACCAAATACATCGTAGAAAGTTAAATATAATAGCATCATATGCGATGAAAATTGTCCCCCAGCCGTACATATATGCGATAGTGATTTAAAAAAGTACTTTATACGATGTACAGCATGCATCCTGATGCGATTCCTGGTTGTCTGGGTCGGTACGTTGTTTATGACGGAGAGTTTTGAGCGTTGTTTGAACATCACCAGAGTCGATAAAACCACCACGAGACGTCCTGAAATCGATAATCTCGGAGAAGTTCCGTTCATCAATAAGAGCGTGGTCGGTTAGAGATTCCGTCCGCTGTTGTGTTCGCCACGAGTAATGATAAGGAAGGTTGTGTTAGGAGAAAATGTTACGAATGGCCATCAGAGGCTTATAAGTTCACTACTTGCTCAAAGAAATGTTGATGATATCGTATTTTCATTCAACAACATTCCCCTGTCGACCTTCTTCCTAAATTTTTGTAAAGACAGTCAAGTCTA